>NC_053449.1:28656128-28738898 GCF_007990345.1 Gossypium hirsutum
CTTATATGAAACTTGTTGAAAGTGAGAGTTAATTTACAATGGCTAATAGTCATGCATTGAAAGGAGGGGTTTTGCCTGTCAATTTACCCATGAAAACATGGTGGCGCCAGGAAGGAATATGCTCCACTAATTCAAAAATTAAAATAATTTTGTATAACAAATGATTTAATATTGATATTAAAGGAATTATAGTATGAAAGGAAATATTATAATGAGAAGTGGGAGAGAAACAAAGTGTTTTCAATCCTTACTTCTCCATTGCCGGAAAACTAGAAGAAAGAAAGAAGAAAAACTTTGTTGAATTTCGGCTAAGGTGTTTTGATACAAAAGGTATGTTTTATGCCACTCTTGGAAAATGTATGCATAATTTGGAGATTGGTTTAAAAGCTACTTGAATCTTGGATTGAAATTAGGTTATTATGAGGGTTGAATTTCGGCTAGGAGCTTAAAATTTTAGTAGAAGTTGATGACCATAGAGGATAGTTGGTTGGATGTTTATGTTAATTGTTTTAGCTTGAAAGTAAGGTTATATGCTATGATGCCGAATTATTAGAGAAAAGAAAAAATATATGTATCGTTACTATTGATTCTTGGGGAGATAATGTTTAATGTATTTTTGTTTATGTTTTATAAAAGCACTAGTAATTGAATTGAGAATTTTAACTTGTTGATGGGAGGTGTTGAACGTGATATTCGGATGTGTTTTCAAGGATGACATTAGGGTACTAGAGTCTAAGAACTTTCGGTCAAGGACTATTGTGTGAGCAAATTCGGTATAAAGGTTTAAATGTTAAGTGCATGTACTTAATGTTTAAAGAATAGGTAGTAGCTAATTAAAGTTAAGAGGCTAGAATTTCTTTTAAGGAGTATGACCTTAATTTGAACAAAATAGAATCGGCCTTAAGCTGACTAAATGGTTCGTTATGGTTAGCTTAGAAGAAACCTATATGAATTGTTGTATTAGTCAAACTACTTGGGACAGCATAGTAAGGTGTTTCGAAATCGCATAATTTGTAGGAGCTGAATAGAAGCTGAGTGAATATGTCATTAAAGCTTCAAGGTCTATTTTCTTAAAAAGAAACAAGAAACAAAATTCCGATAGAGAAAAGTATGTGGGGGAGTCAAATGACTGCTGGATTCTTTCTGTTTTAGAAAATCATTATAAATGTAAAAAAAGATTATAAGAAAATTTATATGCTTAACTCTAATGATCTATTCAAAGAGATAAATACAACACATTTGAATCTGTAAAGTGAGAAATATTGTATGAAGATGGTCAATAGTCAAACAGGAAATAGGAAACTTTAAAAAAATTGGTATTATTGGCCAAGCCTAAAATTCTGAAATTTTATGGATGGAAGATATACGAGTCTATATTCAGGGAAAATTAACGGCAAGTGATTTGGAGTTTAGTAGCTCCAGTTATAAGTAATTTAGTAACTACTGCTCAGGAAACAGCTCGTAGTGAATATGTGATTTTGTTGTAAACATATGAAAGTTTGCCGATGAATTATTTATTGATTAATATAAAGCTTACTATATCTATGTGTTGAAAGTCGGATCAATATATATATTATTTGAAAGTAATACTTGAATAGTCGATTAATGACTATTTTAAATTTGTTGACTTAAGCTCAAGCAAAGGGGAACTAGATCCGATAAAGGAAGGAAAAAGTAATTGAATAGCCGTTGAAGTCGTTCGACGACATTGAGTAATCTTCGGTAATGACCCTATTGAATTATATTGAATGAATAGTCATACTATACGGATAGTCGAATGTGCTTAGAGACTATGTTATAAAGCCATTGAAATTATGCTCTTTGTGTGCGGCTACTGAGCCGAAATTTGAAAGGTTTAATAAATGTTTTGTGTGAGCCTTAGTAACGAAGAAATGATATGGATGTGTTATGATTATTGATATATGTGTGCATAGCATTGGAATATATCCGGGCTAAGACCGAAGGCAATTATGCGAGTTAATATATCCGGGCTAAGACCGAAGGCAATTATGCAGTTATATATCCGGGCTAAGACCGAAGGCAATTATGCGAGTTAATATATCGGGCTAAGACCGAAGGCAATTATGCGAGTTGATATATCCGGGCTAAGACCCGAAGGCAATTATGCGGTTAATATGTCGGGCTATGACCCGAAGGCAATTATGCGAGATGATATATCCGGCTAAGACCGAAGGCAATTATGCAAGTTGATATGTCGGGTTAAGACCCGAAGCAATGTGTTGCGGTGTATTCGGTTAAATACGAAGAAACTTGGGTTTGAATGTGAGCGTTTGTGCTGTAACTAATTCAATAAATATGCTCGACCAGCCCGAACGATAAGGTATGTTGCATGTGCATTGGAAAAGTCGATTCGTTTTAAACAGTATTCGTGCGATCGGCTAACGAATTTTCGGCTTTTAGAAAGGTTGATACCTTGTGTATATATGTTGATGAGTGTGAAGTAAGTAGGATTATGAGAATGTGTGTAAATAAAATGACTTAGTTAGCTATTGAATGTAATACTGTAGTCAAAGCCGATTTCATTACTTGAGACTTACTAAGCTTAAAATGCTTACCCGGTTGCTTTGGCTCTCTGTTTTATAGATTTTGTTCGTTAGCTATCGGATTCGGGATCAGCGAAGTCGAAGTCATCTACACTATCAAGCTCTTTTGGTACTCTTTAGTTGAACTCTGGATATGGCATGTATAGGACTACCCCTGTTGTTTAAGTTCTTTGTGATGTATGTGTGTAAAGCCATGCGAAAATGGCTTGTAGATGTGGAGTATGGCATTAGACCATTTGTGTTTATGTATGTATATATATGGTTTCACGATGTGACTATGGATTGAAATGGAAGTGTTGGGCTAATGATCAGCCATTGGAATGGCTAAATATGATCACATGTGGACCTATGTATGGCAAAACCCTAGTTGGTCCATGGTAACCACAAAATAGGTAAAGTTTATCTTGAAAACAGATTTTGACAGCAACAGTGGTGTAGAATTGAAAAATCACATAAATTCGTAGGAGTGGAATTAAATAGTGAATAAATTATGTAATCGAACCTTGATGAATATACTTTCATATGGAAGTAACGAAACAATTATAGGAACAGTACAGAAAGAGATATTCGGGTTCTTGTGGAACAGGGCCAGAACAGTTTCTGGATTCACTGTTCCGCCTTTGGAAATTCACTATAAATTGACCAGAGATAATTAGGGGTCATACCATATATGTATGGATTCCTCTCTGAGTCTAGTTTCCATAGAAACAAACGGCATTAGTATTGAAGCCCTGTGCAGAGAGATATCCCAGTCGTAATGGGAAAAGGTCAGTGTAGTCGACCCTGTAACATGAGAGACTTTGACTAATAACTGTACTAATTGGCCCGACCAAAATTCTAGAAAAAAATATATAGGTGGGGACATGAGTCTAGTTTCAGGGAAAATCACAAAACTGATTTTCGAGTTGTGAAACTCAAGATATGATTTTTGAAGCGACTAGTACTCAGACTGGGCAGTGTCTGGAAAAAAAAAATTTTTAAAAGTCTGTCAACACCTCGTATTCGACTCCGGTGACGGTCTCGGGTTCGGGGTGTTACAATTGAGTGGTATCAGAGCTACGGTTTAGTCAATTCTAGGACTACCGTAATGTGTTGGGGTCTAGCTATACATGCCATTTTATGTGATTAATTGATAGTGTGGTGATTTCTGACATTTGCAAATGTGTTTATTTATAGTAATGGATCCCGATCCCAACCGAGCGGTAGCTGATGATCTTGAGAGTGTAGCGCCTGCTCCCGCACAAGGGACAGCGCCGGTGGACTCTCAACCTAATGCGAGTAACCCGAACGATGAAGCTAGACAAGCTTTCTATAGCGTGATGAACGATTGGTTCAACCAATACATTCGAACTAATACGGCTGTTCCACAACCTCCATTCCCGACAAACACCACCCCGCACCTACAATACCTCCGGTAACTGACCAAATAAGGTCAAATAAGCCCCCAGTTGACCGAATCCGAAAACATGGGGCTACTGAATTTAAAGCTACGGATAGCGACGATGCCGAGCAAGCTGAATTTTGGTTGGACAACACTATCCGGGTACTCGATGAGCTATCTTGTACACCCGATGAATGCCTAAAGTGTGCTATCTCCTTGCTACGTGATTCTGCCTACTATTGGTGGAGTACTCTGACTTCTGTTGTGCCCCGGGAGCAAGTAACTTGGGAGGTTTTCCAAACTGAGTTTCGGAAAAAGTATATCAGTCAGAGATTTGTTGATAAAAACGGAAGGAATTTCTCGAGCTTAAGCAAGGTTCTATGTCAGTTACTGATTACGAGCGAAAATTTGTTAGACTTAGTAGATACGCTCGGGAATGTGTTTCGTCCGAGGCTGTCATGTGTAAACGCTTCGAAGATGGCTGAATGAAGATATAAAAATGTTCGTTGGCATTCTTGAAATACGAGAGTTCGTAGTACTTGTCGAGCGAGCTTGTAAAGCCGAAGAGCTTAGAAAGGAAAACAAAAAGTTGAGGTGGGAACCGGGAGTTTCGTAAAAGATCCTCGGAAGTCTCTTCAACAGCATCGAAGAAATTTCGAGATGATGTGGACCGGTCTAAAAGCACTTCGGGCCTTTTTAGACGAGATCGTGATCGACCCCCTGTGGGTACACGAGGCACTTCAGTCGCCAGTGTTGGGAATGAACGTCGAGGCGAACGGAATGTCGACATTGCGGTAAATGGCATTTGGGGAGTTGTAGATTCCATGACCGCTCCTGTTACAAGTGCGGATCAGTGGACCACTTCATTAAAGATTGCCCGAGGCTGTCCGAACAGAATGTAAATCAGAGTGGGAAACCGGGTGCTACCACTGCTCGAGGTAGACCATCTAGAAATATGGGCAATGCTAGTGGTGGTCAGAGAGGATCTAGAGATGCTACGACCAGATCCGAGGCTCGTGCACCTGCTAGAGCATATGCTATATGTGCCCGCCAGGATGCTTCTTCGCCTGATGTTATTACCGGTACTTTTACTCTCTTTGATACTAATGTAATTGCTTTGATTGGCCCCGGTTCTACTCATTCTTACATATGTGAAACCTTAGCATCCAATAAGACTTTACCTATTGAGTCTACTGAGTTTGTAATTCGGGTGTCAAATCCCTTGGGTCGTTATGTACTTGTCGACAAAGTGTGTAAGAAATGTCCCCTAGCAATTCGAGGTTCCTGTTTTCCAGCGGACTTGATGCTTTTGCCGTTTGATGAATTTGATGTTATCCTTGGGTTGGATTGGTTGACCGTGCATGATGCGATTGTGAATTGCAAGAGCAAGACTATTGATTTGAGGTGCGCAAATAACGAAGTAGTCCGAATTGAGTCCGCGGACTTGGAGGGGATGCCAGCTGTAATATCAGCAATGTTGGCACAGAAATATGTAAGAAAAGGGTGCGAAGCATACCTTGCGTATGTACTTGGTGACAAAGAATTAGAAAGAAACCCGAATCTGTGCCGGTGGTTTGTGAATACCCGGATGTTTTTCCGGAAGAATTACCGGGTTTACCACCTGTTCGGGAGGTAGAGTTTGGTATTGAGCTTGTACCTGGGACTACGCCGATCTCGATAGCTCCGTATCGTATGGCACCAACCGAGTTAAAAGAGTTGAAAGCTCAGCTGCAAGAATTGACGGATAGAGGTTTCGCTCGGCCAAGTTTCTCACCTTGGGGTGCACCAGTATTGTTCGTAAAAAAGAAGGACGGAACCATGAGGTTGTGCATTGACTATCGTCAACTGAATAAAGTGACGATAAAGAATAAATATCCATTACCGCGTATCGATGATTTGTTTGATCAACTAAAGGGGGCCTCAGTGTTCTCAAAAATAGATTTGAGATCGGGTTATTATCAGTTGCGGATTCGAGATTCAGACGTACCCAAAACTGCTTTCAGAACGAGGTACGGTCACTACGAATTCTTAGTGATGCCGTTTGGGCTCACTAATGCCCCGGCAGTATTTATGGATTTGATGAATCGGATCTTCAGACCATATTTGGATCGGTTCGTAGTTGTGTTCATTGATGACATCTTGGTCTATTCAAGAGATGAGACCGAACATGCTGAGCACCTGAGACTAGTGTTGCAAATTTTACGGGATAAGCAGTTATATGCTAAGTTCAGTAAGTGTGAGTTCTGGTTAAGAGAGGTTAGCTTCTTGGGTCATGTGGTATCCGCGTCGGGTATTCGAGTTGACCCGAACAAAATTTCAGCCATACTTGACTGGAAACCTCCGAGAAATGTTACTGAAGTTCGGAGCTTTTTGGGGCTCGCTGGTTATTACCGACGATTTGTGAAGGGTTTCTCGATGATAGCCACACCAATGACGAAGCTACTTCAAAAGGATGTTAGGTTGAGTGGACGGAGAAATGTCAGAAAAGTTTCGACCAACTGAAAACTCATTTGACTGAAGCTCCAATTTTGGTGCAACCCGAATCAGGTAAAGAGTTTGTCATTTATAGTGACGCATCCCTACTTGGGTTGGGTTGCGTATTGATGCAAGAAGGTCGAGTCGTGGCCTATGCGTCGAGACAATTGAAGCCACACGAGAGGAATTATCCGACCCATGATCTCGAACTAGCTGCCATCGTATTTGCTTTAAAATATGGCGACATTATCTGTTTGGTGAGAAGTGCCATGTATTTTCGGACCACAAAAGTCTCAAATATTTGATGACTCAACGAGACTTGAATCTGCGACAAAGACGTTGGCTTGAGTTGTTGAAAGATTACGAGCTTGTCATTGATTACCACCCGGGAAAGGCTAACGTGGTTGCGGACGCCTTAAGCCGGAAGTCATTGTTTGCTTTACGAGCGATGAACGTGCATTTGTCTGTTCTACCAGACAATGGGTTAGTAGCTGAATTAAAAGCTAAACCATTATTGACTCACCAAATTCGTGAAGCTCAGAAAGTCGATGATGAATTGGTTGCAAAACGGGCTAAGTGTTTTCCGAACGAGGGATCAGAGTTTCAAATTGATGACGATGATTGTTTGAGGTTCAGAAATCGTTTGTGTGTTCCAAGGAATTCGGAACTCATTTCGATGATTCTGAACGAAGCCCATTGTAGCCGAATGTCAATTCACCCGGGGAGTACGAAAATGTACAACGATTTGAAACGTCAATTTTGGTGGCATGGTATGAAACGGGACATCTCCGACTTTGTTTCGAGATGTTTAATATGTCAACAAGTGAAAGCGGAACATCAAGTGCCTTC
The DNA here is from genome assembly GCF_007990345.1 of Gossypium hirsutum. Classification (NCBI taxonomy): domain Eukaryota; kingdom Viridiplantae; phylum Streptophyta; class Magnoliopsida; order Malvales; family Malvaceae; genus Gossypium; species Gossypium hirsutum. The sequence continues at coordinate 28,663,398 of NC_053449.1, forward strand.
AGGATTACTCCAGCCGATCATGATACCCGAGTGGAAATGGGATCGAGTCACAATGGACTTTGTGTCCGGACTGCCTTTGTCAGCAAGTAAGAAGGATGCGATATGGGTTGTTGTCGATAGACTAACTAAGTCGGCTCACTTTATCCCCGCGCGTACGGATTTTTCATTGGATAAACTAGCTGAATTGTACGTTTCTCAGATTGTGAGATTACACGGGGTACCGATTTCTATTGTGTCGGATAGAGATCCGAGATTCACCTCGCGATTTTGGAAGAAATTGCAAGAAGCTTTGGGTACCAAGCTGCATTTTAGCACCGCTTTTCATCCACAAACAGATGGTCAATCCGAGCGGATAATTCAGATACTTGAGGATATGTTGAGATGTTGCATCCTCGAGTTCAGTAGTTCATGGGAACGGTACTTACCTTTGATTGAATTCGCTTACAACAATAGTTTTCAGTCAAGTATTAAGATGGCACCCTACGAGGCTTTGTACGGTCGTAAATGCCGTACACCATTGTTTTGGACCGAGCTCGGTGAAAGTAAAATTTTCGGAGTTGATTTGATTAAAGATGCTGAACAGAAAGTAAAGGTAATCCGTGAAAGTCTGAAAGTAGCCACGGATCGTCAGAAGTCGTACGCAGATTTGAAACGAAAAGACATCGAGTATCAGGTGGGAGACAGAGTGTTCCTTAAGGTTTCACCTTGGAAAAAGATACTCAGGTTCGGCCGTAAGGGCAAGTTGAGCCCAAGATTCATTGGGCCGTATGAAATATCCGAAAGAATTGGTTCAGTGGCATATAGATTGATTTTACCCCCTGAACTTGGAAGGATTCACAATGTTTTTCATGTTTCGATGCTACGACGTTATAGATCCGATCCGTCACATGTGATTAAACCCTCGGAAGTTGAAATTCAATCTGACTTGAGTTATGAAGAAGAACCGATTCGTATCCTAGCTCGTGAAGTGAAAGAGTTGCGAAACAGAAGGGTTCCGTTAGTTAAGGTGTTATGGCTCAAACACGGGATCGAGGAAGCAACTTGGGAAACTGAGAGCTCGATGAAAGAACGATACCCAAACCTATTCACCGGTAAGATTTTCGGGGACGAAAATTTCTTAAGTGGGGGAGAGTTGTGACAGCCCAAAACTGACCCTAGTCGGGAAGTGGTTTCGGGACTGCTAAACCGAGTCTTATAAATAATTAAAAGTTATATTCTGTGTTTATGATGTGAGTAAATGCATGTGTGAAAGTCTCATGCATTAATTTGATCATCTTTATGTGAATTTATTAATATGGACTTATATGAAACTTTGTTGGAAAGTGAGAGGTTAATTTTACAATGGTCTAATAGTACATGCATTGAAAGGAGGGGTTTTGCATGTCAATTTACCCATGATAAACATGGTGGCCGGCCAAGGAAGGAATATGCTCCACTAATTCAAAAATTAAAATAATTTTGTATTAACAAATGATTTAATAATTGATATTAAAGGAATTATAGTATGAAAGGAAATATTATAATGAGAAGTGGGAGGAGAAACCAAAGTGTTTCATCCTTACTTCTCCATTGCCGAAACTAGAAGAAAGAAAGAAGAAAAACTCTTGTTGAATTTCGGCTAAGGTGTTTTGATACAAAAAGGTATGTTTTATGCCACTCTTGAAAATGTATGCATAATTTGGAGGATTGGTTTAAAAGCTACTTGAATCTTGGATTGAAATTAGGTTATTATGAGGGTTGAATTTCGGCCTAGGAGCTTAAAATTTTTAGTAGAAGTTTTGATGACATTAGATGGATAGTTAGGTTGGATGTGTTAAATTGTTAATTGTTTTAGCTTGAAAGTTAAGGTTAATATGGCTTATGGGATTGCCGAATCTAGTTTAGAGAGAAAGAAAAAAATATATGTATTCGGTTATGCTATTGATTCTTGGGGAGATAATGTTTAATGTATTTTTGTTTATGTTTTATAAAAGCACTAGTAATTGAATTTGAGAAATTTTAACTTGTTGATGGGAGGTGTTGAACGTGATATTCGGATGTGTTTCAAGGAATGACATTAGGGTAGCTAGAGTCTAAGAACTTTCGGTCAAGGACTATTGTGTGAGCAAATTCGGTATAAAGGTTTAAATGTTAAGTGCATTGTACTTAATGTTTAAAGAATAGGTAGTAGCTAATTAAAGTTAAGAAGGCTAGAATTTCTTTTAAGGGAGTATGACCTTAATTTGAACAAAATAGAATCGGCCTTAAGCTTGACTAAATGGTTCGGTTATGGTTAGCTTAGAAGAAACCTATATGAGATTGTTGTATTAGGTCATAATCTACTTGGGACAGCAGTAGTAAGGTGGTTTTCGAAAATCGCCATAATTTGTAGGAGCTGAATTAGAAGCTGAGTGAATTATTTCATTAAAGCTTCAAGGGTCTATTTTCTTACAAAAGAAACTATAGAAACAAAAGAGTTGCCGATCTAGAGATATTTGAAGTATTGTGGGGCTGAGTCAAAATGACTGCTGGATTCCCTGTTCTGTTTTTAGAAAATCATTATAAATTGTACAAAAATGATTATAAGATAAAATTTATATGCTTAGACTCCTTAATGAGTCTAGTTTCAAATGAGATTAAATACAACACATTTGGAATTCTGTAAAGTGAGAAATTGGATTCGTAGTGAAGAGTGGTCAGAATAGTCAAACAGTGAAATAGGGGAAACTTTAAGAAAAATCTGGTATTGATTGGCCAAGCCTAAAATTCTGAAAATTTTATGGATGGAAGATATACGAGTCTATATTCAGGGAAAATTAACGGCAAGTGATTTGGAGTTTAGTAGCTCCAGTTATAAGTAATTTAGTAACTACTGCTCAGGAAAACAGCTCGTAGTGAATATGTGATTTTGTTGTAAACATTAATGAAAGTTTGCCGATGAATTATTTATTGATTAATATAAAGCTTACTATAATCTATGTGTGTGAAAGTCGGATCAATATATATAATATTATTCTGAAAGTAATACTTGAATAGTCGATTAATGACTATTTTAAATTTTGTTGAACTTAAGCTCAAGAGCAAAGGGGAACTAGATCCGATAAAGGGAAGGAAAAGTAATTGAATAGCCGTTGAAGTCGTTCGACGACATTTGAGGTAAGTCTTCGAGTAATGACCCTACTTGAATTATATTGAAATGAATAGTCATACTATGACGGATAGTCGAATGTGCTTAGAGACTATGTTATAAAGCCAATTGAAATTATGCTCTTTGTGTGCGGCTACTGAGCCGAAATTTGAAAGGTTTAATAAATGTTTTGTGTTTGAGCCTTAGTAACGAAGAAATGATATGGATGTGTTATGATTATTGATATATGTGTGCATGAGCATTGGAATATATCCGGGCTAAGACCCGAAGGCAATTATGCGAGTTAATATATCCGGGCTAAGACCCGAAGGCAATTATGCGAGTTGATATATCCGGGCTAAGACCCGAAGGCAATTATGCGAGTTGATATATCCGGGCTAAGACCCGAAGGCAATTATGCGTGTTAATATGTCCGGGCTATGACCCGAAGGCAATTATGCGAGATGATATATCCGGGCTAAGACCCGAAGGCAATTATGCAAGTTGATATGTCCGGGTTAAGACCCGAAGGCAAATGTGTTTGCGGTTGTATTCGGTTAAATACCGAAGAAACTTGGGTTTGAATGTGAGCGTTTTGTGCTGTAACTAATTCAATAAATATGCTCGACCAGCCCGAACGATAAGGTATGTTGCATGTGCATTGGAAAAGTCGATTCGTTTTAAACAGTATTCGTGCGATCGGCTAACGAATTTTCGGCTTTTAGAAAGGTTGATACCTTGTGTATATATGTTGATGAAGTGTGAAGTAAGTAGGATTATGAGAATGTGTGTAAATAAAATGACTTAGTTAGCTATGTGAATGTAATACTGTAGTCAAAGCCGATTTCATTACTTGAGACTTACTAAGCTTAAAATGCTTACCCGGTTGCTTTGGCTCTCTGTTTTATAGATTTTGTTCGTTAGCTATCGGATTCGGGATCAGCGAAGTCGAAGTCATCTACACTATCAAGCTCTTTTGGTACTCTTTAGTTGAACTCTGGATATGGCATGTATAGGACTACCCCCTGTTGTTTAAGTTCTTTTGTGATGTATGTGTGTAAAGCCATGCGAAAATGGCTTGTAGATGTGGAGTATGGCATTAGACCATTTGTGTTTATGTATGTATATATATGGTTTCACGATGTGACTATGGATTGAAATGGAAGTGTTGGGCTAATGATCAGCCATTGGAATGGCTAAATATGATCACATGTGGACCTATGTATGGCAAAACCCTAGTTGGTCCATGGTAACCACAAAATAGGTAAAGTTTATCTTGAAAACAGATTTTGACAGCAACAGTGGTGTAGAATTGAAAAATCACATAAATTCGTAGGAGTGGAATTAAATAGTGAATAAATTATGTAATCGAACCTTGATGAATCTACTTTTATATGGAAGTAACGAAACAATTATAGGAACAGTACAGAAAGAGATATTCGGGTTCTTGTGGAACAGGGCCAGAACAGTTTCTGGATTCACTGTTCCGCCTTTGGAAATTCACTATAAATTGACCAGAGATAATTAGGGGTCATACCATATATGTATGGATTCCTCTCTGAGTCTAGTTTCCATAGAAACAAACGGCATTAGTATTGAAGCCCTGTGCAGAGAGATATCCCAGTCGTAATGGGAAAAGGTCAGTGTAGTCGACCCCTGTAACATGAGAGACTTTGACTAATAAACTGTACTAATTGGCCCGACCAAAAATTCTAGAAAAAAATATATAGGTGGGGACATGAGTCTAGTTTCAGGGAAAAATCACAAAACTGATTTTCGAGTTGTGAAACTCAAGATATGATTTTTGAAGCGACTAGTACTCAGACTGGGCAGTGTCTGGAAAAAAAAAATTTTAAAAGTCTGTCAACACCTCGTATTCGACTCCGGTGACGGTCTCGGGTTCGGGGTGTTACACACTCGGCCATGGATGCATCATTCTTGGTTGATGTTTGATGTTGTGGTGATGAGGCATGAGGATGAGTTAAGATTCGGCCTAGGTGGAGTTTGTGTTAATGCCATTGCATGCTAAATATGAAGCTTGTTAATGATGCATGTGATGGTGGCTTGATGACTCTTGAACCTCCTTTTTAGCATTTTTGAGTGAGCACATATGTGCATTGGTTGCTAAATGGAGAAGAATCGGCTAGCAAGTTGTGTGCTAAGGCCGAATATAACTTTTGCATGTTAATGAGCAATGCATGTGTTAAATTGATGGAAAGGGAGAGGATGCTTTACTAGTGTGTATATGTGTGTATTAGCCAAGTTTTGAACTTGAAACAAAAGGGTGTTTAGTCAATACAAGTGACCATACTTGTAGAATGTATTAAGTGTTGAAATCGGCCCCAAAATAGACATGCATATTCGGCCAAGGGGGAAAAATTAGCTAAAATGTTGAGTTTGATTCATGATTCCGTACATATGTGACTTTAATGTCTAATGTATAAATATGGGCTAAGTGCCTTGTGTTCCTCTTTTCGATGCTCAAATGATTAAATCAATTTATTTGTTTAATTAAGCTCAAGAGCAAAGGGGAACTAAATCCGATAAAGGGAAGGAAAAAGTGGTCGAATAGCTATCGGAATCGTTCGACAACACCCGAGGTAAGTTCTTGAGTAAAAGAGCTTAAATTATGATGTGATTAGATCATGTTTTGAGAAAATTAAAATCATGCTCTTTGTGTGGCTATTGAGCCGAATTTGCAAGAATGATAAATGTCTTGTGTTTGAGTTTTGCTAACGAAAATGAAATACGAATGGGCCATGATTTATTGTTAAATGTGCATGGTTATTTGAATGCTGTCCGGGCTAAGTCCCGAAGGCTTGTGCTAAGTGACAATATCCGGACTAAGATCCGAAGGCATTTGTGCGAGATACTAATTCCGGGCTAAGCCCGAAGGCATTTGTGCGAGTTACTAAATCCGGGTTAAGTCCCGAAGGCATTTGTGCGAGTTACTAAATCCGGGTTAAGTCCCGAAGGCATTTGTGCGAGTTACTAAATCCGGGTTAAGTCCCGAAGGCATTTGTGCGAGTTACTAAATCCGGGTTAAGTCCCGAAGGCATTTGTGCGAATTACTATAACCGGGCTATGTCCCGAAGGCATTTGAACGAGGAGCTATATCCGGTTAAATTCCGAAGGTACGTGATTTGGGAATGAATGAACTTGCTGTAAAATTCCAGTTAATACTCTCGAAACATCCCAACATTGAGGTATGTTTCGTATGTGCTTGAATTTAGTTGAGCCCTTACAAATAAGTATTCGCTCAGTTGATAAACGAGCTACCGGCCTTTGGCTGAGTTGATCTTTTGTGTATGTACATAAGGGTTGATAATGTGAAGCAAGTACGATATCGTAAATTTGTGCATATGAAATTATCCGGTTAGCTATATGAATGCTATACTTTTGTTGTGCTGGAATTCCTTGCTCAAAACTTACTAAGCATAAATTGCTTACTCTGTTTCATTGCTCCTCTGTTTTATAGATTTGGTTCTCCAGCTATCGGACTCGGGATCTTGAAGTCAAAGTCGCCCACACTATCAAAGCCCCCTTTTTGGTACAATTTTGGTTGAACTTCGAAATGGCATGTATAGGACTACCCGTTTGTTGTGGGTCGTGGACCCTTTGGACTTGTATAATTTTGGATAGCCATGCGAAAATGGCTTATATGTGTTTGAGTATAATGTTATAATCATTTGGTGTGGATATGCTTGACAAGGATTGGCCATGGGAATGGTTAATCACTTTCATAAATTGTGCTATTTATGCAAAAAGGGCTAGTTGAATCATGGAAACCATGAAATAGGTAAAGTCTACCTTAAAGGCAGATGCTGACAGCAGCAGTGAGGTAGATTTGGAAAATCACTAAAAATAGAAGGAATGTAATTAAATAGTGAATAAATTATTTAAACAAACCTTGATGAATCTACTTTCATAGGAAAGTAACGAAATAATCATACGGACAGTATGTTAAGAGATATTCAGGTTCTCGTGAGACAGGGCTAGAACGGTTTCTGGATTTCCTGTTCCGACTTTGGAAATTCATTATAAATTAACCAGAGATAATTAGGAGTCATACCATATATGTATAGATTACTCTCTGAGTCTAGTTTCTATAGAAACAAACGGCATCAGTATTGGAGCTTTGTACAAGGAGATATCAAAGTGGTAATGCGCAAAGGTCAGGGTAGTCGATCCCTGTAACATGGGAGACTTTGACTAATAAACTGTACTAATTGGCCCGACCAAAAATTCTAGAAAAAAATATGTAGATGGGCATATGAGTCTAGTTTCAGGGAAAAATCACAAAACTTATTTCGAGTTGTGAAACTCAAGATATGATTTTTAAAGCGACTAGTACACAGATTGGCAGTGTCTGGGAAATATTTTTTATAAGGGGTTTAAAGTCTGTTAACACCTCGTGTTCGACTCCGGTGTCGGTCTCGGGTTCGGGGTGTTACATTTGCCATTAGATTAATTTTAATTTTTTCTCTTACAATGATTATTAGAAAATTCCTCAAATTATAGATACAATTTTTAATTTTAATTAACCTATTCAATTTTCAAACTTACTTTTTCTTCTTTATGGATTTCAGTGTATGACTCGAAGAAAGGGCACACCTATATAGCCAACCAGTGATCCCGAGAGAATCATCTCATCAACAGCAACAACATTAGCAGATGAAAAGTAACTCGCCTATTGTTATTGATATACCATGTGATAATCTGCTACTTAATGATCCACCAATACAAGACCCACCACCAACACAACATCAATTATGGATACAGCCGCATATGGCTCGTGATGAAAGGATGCTTAGAGACTATGCGCTATCGAACTTGGATGTGGTACAGAGCAACATCACAAGATCGACAATAACAATAAGCAATTTTGGAATAAAGCCAACAATTATATAAATGATCAATAAGAACCTTCAATTTGGAGGGATGATAAAGAAGGACCTTAACCAACACTTAAAGCGGTTTCTCCAACTTTATGATACTATTGGATTTAATGGGGTCACCGATGATGTTATTCATCTTCGATTGTTTCCATTATCCTTAACTGGTAATTTTTTTCTAAAATTAGCATAAATTTTAAGAAATTAAGAAAAAAATTTTATTTCACTAGTTTTGAACAAATAAGCAAAAGATTTAAAAAGTGTATTTGAAATACAAAGGTTTATTTAGGCCATTTCGATGGCCCATGTAGCTTTCAGAATTTGGCCATAATGTTTGGGCCAGGTTAGGGAGATTACAGATTTAATAGTTAAGAATATATTCATTCTATTTTTCTAGAGAGTATCAATATCTTAATGTTGTGTTTATATAGCCTTGTCGGTGTCATCTATTTATAGGGAGAGAAGGTAGAACCCTTATTAAATTGTTTAAATTTGTTTTTTCAACTAGAGAAACAAATTCCTAGTGTAACTAGAATCATAGGTGGCGAAAACCTTAGTTAATATTACTAGGGTTTGTCATCCACCCTTTTTAACATGAGGGACTTTTGGGCTCTCCCATATCGGGTTTAATTACAAGTACTTCCCTATCTTTTAACACAAAACTTTATAATTCGACTCTTGGATGTTTGGACTTTTGGACTTTTGGGCTCTCCCATATCAGGTCCAATTTATTTTTCTATTTCTGAAATTAAACTTCTCAATATATTTCCAATTAAATAATTTTCCCAACCTAATTCTCATTTCGTTAAAATCATGACGACTCACACACGGGAGTGTGGCTTGGCCGTGTGACCCAAGTCAGAGAGTCACACGGGCACGGACACGGGCTGGGACATGGCAGTGTGTCCCTATTTCGATTGTTACACTTCCTGAGACACGAGCGTGTGTCTCAGCCGTGTGAGTCACACGGCCTGGCCACATGACCGTGAAACCCCTGCAATGTGAATTTTTCTTACTTTTTTTTTTTAAGTTTTCAATGTTTTCGATTTAGTCCCAAATCATTTCTAAAGTTTTTCCAAGGCTTCGATGGCTCGAATAAAGGATGATATGCATGTGTTTGAATGGATTATGTTATGATTTATGAAATGATTGGAAATGAATTATTCGAGTTACGTTTTTATCGTAATGCTCTGTAACTCTAATTCAGCTACGGATACGGGTTAGGGGTGTTACAATATCAGACTGAATCTCAACATCAACTGGGGATATCACGTGTGAAGGATCTGATCAATTCCGTCGTAACATTGATACATGAAAGACATTATGAATCTTTTCTAACGCTGACAACAAAGTTAACCGATAAGCTACTGGTCCCATCCTCTCAATGATCTCGTACGGTCCGATAAACCGCAGACTAAGCTTTCTTTTTCAACCAAATCAAAGAACTTTCTGCCAAGGTGACACTTTCAAAAATACTTTGTCACTGACTTGAAATTCAATAACTTTTCTTTTAAGATCTGCATAAGATTTCTGTCTATCCGAAGCTGCTTTCAAAATATCACGTATTACTTTGACCTTTTCTTCGGTATCTTGTATCAAATCAATACCGAATAACTTCTTCTCACTCAGCTTAGTCCAGTATAATGGAGTTCGACACTTTTGACCATACAGAACTTTATACAGTGCCAGTTTAATACTTGTTTCATAACTGTTATTGTATGCAAATTTAACCAACGACAGAAATCTTTCCGAAATACCTTCGAACTCTAAAACACATCATCAAAGCATACCTTCGAGTATTTAAATTACTAGCTTAGACTGACCATCAGTTTGTGGATGAAACGCTATACAAAAATGCAGCCGAGTACCTAGAGCATCATGTAACTTACTCTAGAATTGAGACGTAAACCATGGTTCCCTGTTAAAGATAATAAAAACTGGCACACTGTGCAATCTAACAATCTTGGCAACATATAACTCTGCCAATATTTCAAGTGAAAAATCCATGCGCATTGCAAGGAAATACAGGAATTTTGTCAACCGATCTATAATGACCCACATAACATCTTTCTTTTCGAGGATAGAGGCAACCCCGATACGAAATCTATCATAACACGTTCCTATTTCCACTCAGGAATCATTACAGGTTGTAATAAACCAGAAGGTACCTGATGCTCGGCTTTAACTTGCTGACAAACGAAGCACTTCGATACAAGCTCTGAAATTTCTTATTTCATACCTGGCCACCAGTACATCTGTTTCAAATTGACGTACATTTTATTGCTACTAGGGTTAATCGATAAATTACTACTATGAGATTCTTGTAAAATCTTGAGATTTGATGGACGGTTGAAATTCAATGAGAGGTGTTTTCGGCAGATTTGATGGAGTTACCCTTCAGTGAATTCGACCTTCTTTTGGGAATGGACTGGTTGCTGGAACACCAAATCAGTTTAGACTACACTTCTAAAAGGGTTACCTTGAAAATTTTCACTGAGAAATAGATAGTGATGGGTAGAGAGTGTAGAGATTACTTATCTAATGTTATCTCAACTCTAGTGACTGAAAAGTTGGTGCGCAAAGGATGCGAAGCCTATTTGGCATATATTCTGGACACGAATGTCAGTGAGTCAGCTGTGGAGAATATTCGTTCAATGAGGGATTTTTCCCAACATCTTTCTGGAGGTGTTTCTTGGATTACCTCCAAAGCATGAGGTTGAATTTGGTATTGATCTATTTCCTAGAACATCTCCAGTGTTCATTGCCCCATATCACATGACACCTAAAGAGCTTATGGAAATCATGGCACAACTACAGGAACTCCTGGATTGTGGATTCATTAGACAAATTGTGTAACCCTGGGGAGCCCCTGTTTTATTTGTAAATAAGAAGGATGGATCCATGAGACTTTGCATCGAATATCGATAACTAAACAAGTTGACTATAAAGAACTGATACCCTTTACTGAGGATTAATGATTTATTTGATCAGTTCAAAGTTGCGAAACTATTCTCTAAGGTCTAGATACTATCAGCTGAAATTGAAGGAGAAGGATATTCCTAAGACTGCCTTTAGGACTCGATATGGTCACTACGAGTTCCTAGTAATGCCCTTTCGTCTCACGAATGCTTCAACAACTTTTATGGACCTAATAAATCAGGTTTTTTAGCCCTATCTTGATTAATTTGTTGTTGTCTTTATTGATGACATATTGATCTACTCCAAGTCTAAAACTGAACATGATGAGCACTTGAGAGTTGTCCTACAGATTCTCCGAGAGAAAAAGCTTTACGCTAAATTGAGTAAGTGTGAGTTCTAACTCCACAAAGTGATTTTTTAAGGCACATGATATCAGCTAAGGGTATCCGTGTCGAGCCAAAGAAAATTGAAGCTATTTTGGACTAGAAACAACATAAGAATGTCAGTGAAATTTAGAGTTTCCTTGGATTAGCCGGTTATTATAGGAGGTTTCTAGAAGGGCTTTTCTTCATTACAACTTGACCACCTCTAGATGTACTAACGTCAAGGGAATGAATATTGCAACTAAAAGATATGAAATATAGAGGATGTATCCACAAGTATACGAGTCAGGTTGTAATATAGTTACAACGGAGTGGGTAAGTACTTCGAGGATCCTACCCAAGGGAGGCGAGTTACTAGATTAATTCTAAGCTAAAGGTAAATAGATATAATTAGTATTTAAATAAATTATATTACGATAAAACATTAAATAAGGAAATAAGAATAATAAAAAAACTAAACAAAAGAAAAAACTTCGAGAAACTAAATTATAAACTTAATCAATTCTAGGCATGGGTGATTAACTCGTTTCAATGGTCATAACTAATTCCTATTTTGGGTTTCTACTCATTCAACTAGACATTACCCTGGCATGATTTTTGGATCTTCCACAACTAATGAGTCGGCAATAACTACTTATCTCTCGACCACACAGTCCAAACCAGTTTGGGCTAAGGTGTTTACAGATAAGCCATAACAATTTTGGGTTAATTCCCACCTAAAACAATTCCTATGGTCTTCAAGCATAGGGTTTCAGTTCTTCCTCTTCGAAACAACTGATCTGTTGAGAAAACTGTACATAGTAACCAATTGATCACACCTCCACTCACTAATCCCTCATAAGAGGATTAGTTCCTCATTGATCTTATGAACACACTAAACTTAATGATATAAACATAAATAAGAAATCAAGAATGAAGTTTAGGGAATCTTGTTTGTATTTAATAGATAAAGTGCAAAAACTCCATTAGCATTTGATCGCATTTACAAACTACATTCTCCGAATCAGACAAATAAAAATAAACCTAAATCTTAAAGGAAAGAAAAACTGAAAACTAAAATTACAAAGAAAACTTAAAGTATGAAAAACTATCCTCCACAATTGTTTTAAGAGCCTCTTTATAGAGTTAGAGTTGTTGCCATCCTCAACCCTAGGTCAACTAAAATTCTTGTGTTTAATGTCTGTTGTGTAGACCAAAACGTCCCCGGCTCATAAGTGCATCGTGTACAAGGCTAATGTCACGACACCCTAGTGCCTATGTCCTGACATCGAAGGCAGTATGCATGTGTCACATCCTAAATTTTAGCTTATTAAGAATGAAAAATTATTTCAAGAATGAGGAAATAGCCCACTGATTTAAAGAAAAATGAGAAAGCATGAAAATTAGATTAAGGTTCCAAGTTTGATTCCCTTTCCTTGTAAAATAATTTAATTTTGTACAAATCCCTCATTTTCCTTTGTGTGTCGTCCATACCTAGTACAACCTAGGTATAAATACCACTTCTAATTATATTGATCATCCTCTAGTTAGCTTCATCCTCCCTAGCCACCCTTTCCTCCTCACTTCTCTCTTCTCTTCATTTTTTTTCTTTTCCCCTTGTTGTCGCCACCCAAAGCACCAAGAATCACCATCACTTTTTCCTTTCTTTCGCAACGATTTCTTGCACCATTATCCTCTCTTCCTTGTTGAAATTTTTCCTTAATTTTTCAGCCATAAATATGAAATCTTTAACCTCCAAGAATGATCTCCATTGCTGCCCAAGAAGCTTCATTGCTGCCCCTTCCTTCTATCTAGTGTAAGTGTCTATTTTCTTTAGTTTTCTTGACTAATCTTTCAAGAGAACCTCCAAATTTCCAGGTCTAGAATTGGGGTTATTTTTAATTATTTTATGGGTATTTTTCCATCTTTTAAAATTAATTTCAATTGGCTTTTTAAATCAGTCCCGATTTCCCACCGTTGGTGGTGGCGCACCGCACCTAGAGGCACCAAAAGGGGCCTACTATTTTCATTATTTTTGCCACCTATTTCCAAAAATATATTGTTCTCAAGAACCCCTAATAATCATTCTTTAATCATATTTTATTAGGTACAATTCAATCTTGATCATTTGACAACTCAGATCTGACAATTCGGGAAGCATAAGTGTGGTTAATTGTAGGCTAGTAATAGTTTCAACTTAATTATTGGAGAAATTGATAATTTTTTGAACTAAATAATTTGGTGATTTTAAAGCCACAAAATTTTCAGTATTTATTGGTATTATGTGCCAACTTAAACACTCCAAACCAACAATGAAGACATTACATGTTCGTGCGTACGTTTCGCATCAAACCAATGTAAGAAACCTAGTTAATTTAGATATGAAAAATCATTATAGTTATGTTGTTTTGGTCGAACCCATAAGAGGGTGTTTTAGGGATGTTTAAGTGGTATATTGGTTTGGTAAAAGATTTATTTTTAATTTAGGCTCGATTTAAGTTCTTATGGAGAAATTGCTAGTTTCGCCAGTGTGCGACAGTAATGCGAAAAATAAGGTGTGGATCCAAACTTGTTAACTTGAATATTTTAGTAATATATTGAATGACTAAGTTTGGATTAAGCTTACTGGTTGGGCTTAGTTAAATGACTAAGTTAATGTGTTAAAGTGGCTAAATTGAGTATGTTACTGGCCTTAACTGAATGACATGTTTGCAAATTTGCATGGTTGACTGAATGATTGACTGGTTGGTACTGATGTGAATGGTTTGTTAATTTAATGTATGATGGGTTGTATGTATAGCATGTATTAAATTTGAAATAAATATTTAATACCCAAAATCCTGTTGGGTATAATGCCATGCAAAGTATTGAATGGAAAAACTGATATACATGGTATGAAAAGATGTCAGTGTATTGACGGTGAAACTAAAAGCTTGATATGTGAACGTTATAATGATGGAATGTAAACCACGCTACTGAAAGGAAACGTATGAAACGTGCATTTGATTTAAATAGTGTATGACTTATCACATATCACATGTGCATGAGGTGGGATATTGTGGTTGATGGAGGAGTTTCATGGAGTAATGATGGAATATTAAGTTTACATTTATATGTAGTCAGTGCACTACACCGGGAGTACTATGGAGATTCGAGATTTTATCACATTTTATGTTAAATGGTAGAATATCTGCATTATGTCTATATGGTGGTTTAACCACAACGAGCTTTGGTCACACTGTTTTGAGTTTGGCGGACGAGTTATTGGGAACTCGTAGTGTTTAGCGGATAGTTGGGGTAGGAAATTATTTTTGCATTATGTTACATTTATGACTCATTCTAATGTGATATTGCTGCTATGATTATGTTACATGGATTCTTGTGTGATTGATCTTAAACGTATGTTAAATGTACTTATTGATTAGACCCACACTGAGCTAGTTAGCTCACCCCATTACTTCGAACCTCTTAGGTAATAAACAAGACTATGACCGAACATGGCATGCTGACGTACGACGGAATTTGGACTTTGTTTATATTTTATTTAAAGTTCTCTAAATTTATTTGGTTTTTGGACTATAAAGCTATTTGAACTATGGTTTGGGTTTATTTCTATTTTGGTGTTTTTCATGAATGCATAATTTACATACTCTAAGTTGATTTATAAGTATATTCTGAAATTGGACTGAGCATGTTACTTGGCTTAATAATTAATCAGTCATTAATCGATTTTCCACTATAACAAAATTTAATAGGGTTTTTCAAAAGCAACGACGAGCAATGTGTTTTTTTAACACCACGCCAATGTTACTAACTTAACTTAATAAAATTTGAACTTATTAAATGAACGTTTTCCCAAAATAACAAAGGTAACCATAATTTTATTTAAAAGGGAGCGTATTTTAGGTTTTCAAATATCTTTTTCCTTGTTGTCATCGTTGAAACCACCAAATAATATCAAATAATATCAATATTAGCCATCAATGAGTTAGGACCCACATTTTAATTACGCTACACTGCAACACACTTGCGAATTTCAAATAATATCAATCTTAGCCATCAATGAGTTAGGACCCACACCTTAATTACGCTATACTGCAACACACTTGCGAATTTCATGGTTTCTCTATTAAACTCTAAAACGAACCAAAATTTAAAAAATAATATCAAATAATATCAATCTTAGCAAATATCTTTTTCCTTTCTTTCACAGCTGTTTCTTGCACCATTCTCCTCTCTTTCTTTCTACCATTTTCCCTTATTTTGCAAGCCATAAATCTAAAATAGTTAACATGCAATAATGATCTCCATTGCTGCCCAAGAGGCTCAATTGTCGGCCCTTCTGACTGCCTCCAGACGTAGCAATGTCCAACATAGAAAATTTGCACAAAATATGTTAAATAGGTGGTGTCTGAAAGTATACGGTTTAGGTTGTAAGATAGTTACAATGAAGTAGGTGAGTACTCTGAGGATCGTACCCAAGGGTGATGAGCACTAAATAAATCCTAATCTTAACATAATTAGATCTAATTACTACTTTAAATAAATTATATTACGACTAAACAGAAAGAATGATTTTTGATAATTTTATAACTAAATAATAAAATAATATAAATAGACAAACTTTAGGAAATTTGCTATGGAAACTAAACTAGATTTGAGCATAGGTGACTAGCTCACTTCGATAATTATAACAAATTGTTACTTTGGGTTCCCTGTTTAGTCAAGTAGTCGTTACTGCAGCAGGATCTCTCGATATTCCACTAGAATAATGAGTCAACAAGAACTACTTATCCCTCGCCCTCATAGTCAAGATAGGTTTGGGGTAAGGGTGTTCACAGATAGACCATACTAATTTTGCATTAATTCCCACCTAAATGACTTTCTAAGGTCATCAAGCCTATGGTTTAAGTTTTTCCTTTCCCAAATAGCTGATCCGCTAAGAAAACACTGCAAAACAATTAATTAATGAAATCCCCACAAACTAAACCACCATAAAAGGATCAATTCCTCTGGGATCTCATGAACATGATAAATTTGATGTAGAAAAAAAAACATGAATAACGAATAAAGAAAATAGAGTTTAGGAGAAGCTTGAATCTTATTAAAGATAAATTTGAATCCACACAAAGTTGATTGACTTCCACAGATCGGATCTCCTAATGAAAGCAAATAACAAAACCAAAAATAATCCTAAAGCCTAAGAAAAGAGAAAAGTAAAGACTGAAACTATAACGAAAATTATACAGTATGAAAAGTTGTTTGTAACATGTGTTAAAGGAGCCTATTTATAAAATTAGAGTGGTCGTCGTCCTTAATCCTAGGTCAGCTGATGCTCTCGTTCTTAATGTTTGATTGTGTAGACCAAAATGCTCCTGGCTCATAATTATTTCTCGTACAAAGTTGATGTCAAGACAAACTAGGTCCTGTGTCGCGACATCGAAGGCAATATGCTCATCTTCAACGTATCTTCAAGGGTGTATCAGGACATCCTTGGGTTGTGTCGAGACACCGAAGGTAGTCAGGATATTCTTCTATTCTTCTCCATATGTTGTGCCATCCAACTCTTTGTGTTGCAACACAACGACCAGTATCGAGTTAGGACACCTTTTAATGGTCTCCTTCATAGTCCCAAAGCATATTAGCTCACCCTTAGGCCTCATTCATCCCCAAAGGTTAACAAAGACTCAAATAACACAATTTATTGCATTTAAGTAAACCTGTGAAAACTTAACTAAAACTTAACTAAAATGCTTGTATTCAAGCTGCTCAAATGCGAAAACTAGTTTAATCTGTTACACCAAAGTACAACAGATCAAACTCCCCCACACTTAAGTCTTTGCTTGTCCTCAATCAAAGCAAACAAAAAAAGTTATTAAAAGGCAACCCTCGAACAAGTATGACACAAATGTTAACTTTGGAGTACATGACTAAGTATTTCATATTCACACATAATCCTGGCATGATATATAGCTAACTTACCACTTTTAATGTCAAACACTTAAGTTCAGTATATTACAAAGCATACAAAAGTTAAGGCTTTCAAATATATTGATCCATCAATAAGTTATTTAGGTAATTTAATTATCCTAGCAGAATACAAAAACTCGTAAATGTAATTATTTTATATGATTTCAATTCGTAAATAATTCTACAAAGATCACATTAGGGTTTTTGGCTTGTAATGTTATAAGGCTTAGGACAGGTATGAATTTCAAGAACAGTAAGCATCAAATAGTTTCAAGCACGAAAATAGTCTGGGATATTGTATTGTGCCCTATTCTTCCCCCTTTAGAAACCCTTACCTGCTCACTGCCTTATTTCTCTTTTTCTCACCTTCTTTATTTCTCCATAGGATAGCATAGGACAGCAGCTATGGCTAGCTCACAAGTTTGTTTGAACTAATAAAGGAGTCTCTCTATTTTTGGTGACTTTGTCACTTTTATTTCTTCTGTTTCAATATATTTCTCATTCACAAATGCTTTTACTCGCAAGAACTTTTTCTACTCGTTTTTTATTTTCTTTTTGAATTTTCTTTTGCTGCAGATATTTGCTAACCTCTAATTACTCTATCTCACCGATTTTTCCTATCCCACTTTATTTTTACAAAATTTCATCGTAATGTATCTACTTCACCCTCGATTTGTATTGCTAAACATCTATAGTCGTGCAGTTCAGGACCAAAGAAAAAGGGTAAATACAAATTAACATATTTAGGTCAGATTTTGCATAAAGATTCATCAAGAGGTGTTTTTTTGGCTCAAATATAGGTGTTAAGGATGATTAAAGCTTTTTGGCTATGGGCGTATACCAAATAATGCCTCAGGTTATCCCTAGGTATCTCAATATTCACAAATTTAATCAACCACATAATCACAAATTCAAAATTTTATCATACATACTAGCATGCTCGTTTTCCTATTTTTCATATGCCATATGGTACATTTTGTTACATCCCAACAATTAGGGGTTAGTAAAATCGGGTTCGTGAATTGAGAAAGAGTGGTCATATCCTAATTTTTTTTAGATTATCTATGTGTGTTTTAGAAATAAATGAGGTATTGGTTTATTGGTTAAGTTTTAGTGAAACGTTCCTTGAAACCCAAGTTCAAATCCCTTCTCTCACACCATTTTTATTATTTTGTAAAGTTTGTATCAAACCCTAGTATGTGACACATCTTGTTTTTAAAATAAATATTGCAAAATTATTTAAAAAATGAGGAAATAGCCCAATGGTTAAGAGAAATGTGAGAAAACATGAAAAATCGATTAAGGTCTCAAGTTTGATCCCCTTCCCTTGCAAAATATCTTAATTTTGCGAAAATTTCTCCTCTTTATTTTGTGCAGCCCAAGCCTTGACCCTAGGAATAAATAAAAATTTTCTTGTATTTTTAAGCCTTTAATTCAATTCCCCTATCCTATCCGTTCACCATCTTCCTCTCCTCATTTTTCTTCAATTTTCTTTCTTTCTTCCCTTGTGTGCCGCCAACCAAGCCACCAAGATTCACGATCAATTTCTCTGCATTTTTTTTGAAATAGGTTCTTTCACCATTCTTTTCCTCTTCTTGCTGTCATTTTATCATAAAATTTATAGCCTTAAATCTAAAATTTTAGCACTCAAGATTGACCTCTATTGATGCCCCAAAAGAACTCCATTATTGACCCTATCTTCTTGCTTGAGTAAGTGCCATTTTCTTTTGTTTTTCTTAATGGATCTTTCAAGAAAATGCCCAATTTTAAAGATCTAAAATTTGGATGATTTTTAAATATTTAATCATTATTTTTCCAGCCTTTAAAGTGATTACAATTGTGGTTTCAAATCAGCCTCGATTTATCACTGTTGGTGGGGGTGCACTGCGCCTTGAAACACAAAAAGAGGTACAGTTTCTTTAATTTTTTCCCATATTTTTCTAAAAATATCTTTGGTTCTTGAACCCTTCCTAATTAGATTTTAATCATGTGTAATTTAGGAAAAATCAATCTTTATCAATTGGGGACTCACATTTGACAATTCGAGCAGTGTAACTTTTTTCTATTATAGGTTAGTTTGTAGTTTTCATTTAGATGTTGGGTAAAATGTTAAGAGATCAAATTAAAATTTTTATTGTTGGATCACCTACTGACTTTTCAGCATTTATGTATGCTAGGTGCCAACATAAATGCCCCAAATCAACAGTGAAGCCAATAGACGTTTATGCGTATGAGTCGCATCAAACTAGTATAAGAAACCTAACTAGTTTGGATTTGAAAATATGTTATAATTGTAACAGTTGGATTGAACCCATAAGAGGGTTGTTTGGGTTTGTTTAAGTGGTTTATTAATTTAGTTAAATGTTATTTTTTATATTTAGGTTCGTTTTACAGTTTAATAGAGAAACCGCGAAATTCGCAAATGTTTTGATATTATTTTTAAATGATATAATTGATGTCTAAGATTGCTGGTTGGGATTGGCTAAATGGCTAAGTAAATAAATTGTAAGTGGTCAAACTAAGTACTTTTCGAGCCCTAACTGTTTGGCATGTTAGCAAAAAAAATATGAGAATGACTGAATAATTGTGTGATTGATATTATTGTGGATGATTAATTGATATGGCGTATTTTGACTGTATGTATAACATGATTTTGACAATGAGGCTTACACATGATTTATTGTTATGAATGATTTGTTACGAAATATTTGAAAGACTATTATACATGCACTAAGAAAAGAATTGTAAGTTATATGACATTGTGATATGTTGAATGAAATCATCTCAATGGTGAATTGAATGTTGGATAAATGAATGCTTGTTGATCATGCCAAAAATTATCGACCTATTCGATCAGTTCAGTGGTGCAACTATCTTTTCTAAAATTGACCAGAGATTTGGGTATTACCAATTTAAGGTAAAAGAATATGATATTCCCAAGTATTCTTTTAGGACTCGTTTTGTACATTACGAGTTCCTTGTCATGCTTTTTGGCGTTGACTAATTCGTCAGCGACATTTATGGATTTTATGAACCGTGCCTTTCAGCCTTTCCTTAATGAATTCATCATTGTATTCATCAATGACATTCTAGTATATTCCAAGATAGAATCTAAGCACGATGAACATTTGAGCATGGTCCTACAAATACGTCGTAAAAAACATCTTTTTGCTCAAGTTAGTAAGTGTGAATTCAGGTTGAAGGAAATTATGTTTCTAGGTCACGTGGTATCAGCTGAAGGTATCCACGTAGATCCCAAAAGGTAGAAGCAATTTTATATTGGAAGCAATGGAAGAATGTCTCAGAGATTCAGAGTTTTTCTGGGTCTTGCTAGGTATTATCGGAGATTTTTTGAGGGCTTTTCCGTCATAGCATCCTCATTGACTAAATTGTTAATGAAGAAGCGTCCATTTAAGTGGGGAGAAAAGCAACAGGCTAGTTTTGAGAAATTAAAACCCCTTGTTGGTAGAAGCTCCCATTCTAATTTAGCTAGAACCTGGTAAAGAATATGGTGTGTATAGCAATTCTTCGCTTGTTGGGCTTGGATGTGTACTAATGCAAGATGCTAAGGTAGTAGCTTATGCTTCGAGAAAACTTAGACCACAGGAATGTAATTATACTACTCATGATTTGGAGTTGACGGCTATTGTTTTCGCTCCTAAAATCTGGAGACACTACTTATATGGTGAGAAGTGTATCATTTACACTCATCACAAAAGTCTCAAATATCTCCTTACCTAGAAGGAACTTAACTTGAGACAGCATTGATGGATTGAATTGTTAAAAGACTACGATTTTACAATGGAGTATCACCTCGAAAAAAGTAGAAAAAATTGATGGATTGAATTGTTGAAATACAATGATTTTACAATGAGTATCACCTCAAAAAAGCTAATGTAGTGGTCGATGCTTTGAGCAAGAGGGCAATGTTTGAATTGAGGGCTATGTTTGCTCGTTTGAGTCTATTTGATGATGAGGGCATCTTGGTTGAGTTGTAAGTAAAGCAGTTTTCGATAAAAGAAATCAAAGATAAGTAAGGTCTGGATGAATCTTTATCTCTTCGATTTAAATAGGTGGAGGATGGGTCGACTGAGGACTTTGGGATTAATCCTAAAGGAGTTTTGTGCTTCAAAGGCAGATATTGTGTACCCAACAATCATAGTTTAAGATAGTCTATACTTTAGGAAGCACATAGAAGCCCTTATGTTATGCATCCTAGTAGTACTAAAATGTATCATGATTTAAGAGAAGTTTATTGGTGGTTGGGTCTTAAACGGGAAGTAACAGAGTTGGTGTTGAAATGATTGACTTGCCAGCAAGTTAAGGCTAACCATCAGTTTCAATCAAGGTTACACCAACGAATTCTAATTTCGCAGTGGAAGTGGGATACAGTGACAATAGACTTTGTTAGTGGGTTGCCTTTAACACCTACTAAGAACGGTTCAATTTGGGTCATAGTGGATTGATTGACGAAGTTCACCCTTTTTATTCTTGTCCACACTGATTATTCTCTTCAGAAGCTAGCTATGCTCTACATTTCCAAGATAGTGAGACTGCATGGAGTGCCAGTGTCAATTATTTTAGATCGGAACCCTCGATTTACATCACAATTTTGGAAGAAATTACACGAGGCTTTGGGTACTCAATTTGATTTCAATATGATTTTTTATCCACAATCCGATGGTCAGTCAGAAAGGGTCATTCAAATTTTAGAAGACATGTTCAGGAGTTACAAGATTGATTTTCAAGGTAGTTGGGAGGAGCACCTACTGGTTCTTGATTTCTCCTATAATAACAGCTTTCATTCAAGTATCCAAATGGCACCTTACGAGGCTCTTTATGGTCATAAGTGTCATTCGCCTTTATGTTGGTCTGAAGCGGGTGAAAGAAAGTTAATGCGTCTAGAATTGGTTTCGAAGACTAAGGATAAGATTCGGTTAATTCGGGATAGATTGAAGGCAGGTTCTGATAGATAGAAGTTGTATTTGATTTAAAGTATAAGGACATCAAGTTTGATGTGGGAGACTGGGTTTTCATGAAAGTTACTCTATGGAAGAAGGTTTTGAGGTTCGGTCCAAAGGGTAAGTTCGCCCTAAGTTCACTGGCCCATATCGAGTGCCTAAAAGTGTTGGTCCTCTGGCATTTCAGCTAGAACTGCCTCCTGCGTTGGATCATATCCACAATGTGTTTCACATCTCGATATTGAGATGGTATTGACTTGATTAGTCGCATGTTGTCCCGATAGAGGAGATCGAGGTTAGACCGAACTTGACATTTGAGGAGGAGCCTATTCGAATATTAGATCATGAGGTTAAGGCTTTAAGGCAAAAGCAAATTCCTCTACTCAAAATGCTTTGGAGAAATAATGGCATCAAGGAGGCTACTTGGGAGCCAGAGCCTTGATTCGGCTTCAGTATCCACACCTCTTTCAATCAAGTAAATTTTGAGGTTGAAATTTCTTTAACGGGGTAGAGTTCTAACACCACAAATTTTAGCTTAATAGGAATGAAAATTATTTAAGGAATGAGGAAATAACCAAGTGGGTAAAAGAAAAATAAGAAAGCATAGAAATTAGAATAAGCTTCCAAGTTCGATTCCCTTTCTTTGCAAAATAATTTAAATTTACAAAATTCCCTTGTTTTCCTTTCTATGTTTCATCCATACCAAGTAAAACCTAGGTATAAATACCACTATTAATTAATTTTATTAGCCTTTAATTATCTTCCTCCTCCCTAGCTGCCCCTTCCTCCTCTCTTCTCATCGTTTCTTTCTTTTGTTTTCCCCTCGTTGTCATCGTTGAACCCACCAAGAATCACCATATTTTTTTCCTTTCTTTCACAACTGTTTCTTGCACCATTCTCCTCTCCTTCTTTCTACCATTTCCCTTATTTTTCAAGCCATAAATCTAAAATATTTAACATACAATAATGATCTCCATTGCTCCCCAAGAGGCTCAATTGTCACCCCTTCTAACTGCCTCCAGACGTAGCAATGTCCAAGATAGAAAATCTGTACAAAATATGATAAATAGGTGGTGTCCAAAAGTCTACAGGTCAGGTTGAAAGATAGTTACAATGAAGTAGGTGAGTACTCTGAGGATCGTACCCAAGGGTGGTGAGCACTAAATAAATCCTAATCTCAACATAATTAGATCTAATTACTACTTTAAATAAATTATATGTGACAGCCCAAAGTTGACCCTAGTCGGGAAGTGGTTTCGGGACCGCTAAACCGAGTCACTAAAATGTTTGAATGTGATACTTATTGTCTAGAATATGTAATAATGAATGTGTGAAAATTTCAAGCTTCAATTTGGTTGATTTCATGTGAATTTAGTTAATAGGACTTATGTGAGAAAATTCTAAAATGTGATAGGTCAATGTGTGAGGACCTATTAGTGCATGTGGACAAAGGGGGACTTGCATGTCAAATTTCCCCCCCTAATGAGTAGTGGCCGGCCATGACAAGGAATGATGGGCAAAACATGTCATGAAACATGTTTTGTTAGTGGAAGAATAAAATAAGGAGTATGGGTAATAAAGAAATGGAAACAAAAGAAAAAAAAATGTGTGGTTGCCCCCCCATTGCCGTGAGCTAAAGAGAAGAAAAGAGAAAAAAAAATTGTGTTCATCCTTTCTCACCTTCATTTAGCCTAAATTAGAAAGAAAAACAAAGAAAAAAATTTCTCATCCTTTGGTTCATCCTTGGCCAAAAATTTTAAGGAGGAAAGAAGAAGAAAGGTGAAAGATTCGGCCATGCATGTAGCTAGGCTAAGGTATGTTTGATGATGTTCCATGAGATGCATGCATGTTTTAGTTGTTAGCTTGAGTTCTACCTAGCCCATGGTCTAAATCTTGCTATGTGATGGAAATGGCACTTGACCATGGATGCATCATTCTTGGTTGATGTTTGATGTTGTGGTGATGAGGCAAGAGGATGAGTTAAGATTCGGCCTAGGTGGAGGTTGTGTTAATGCCATTGCATGCAAAATATGAAGCTTGTTAATGATGCATGTGATGATGGCTTGATGATTCTTGAACCTCCTTTTTAGCATTTTTGTGTGAGCACATATGTGCATTGGTTGCTAAATGGAGAAGAATCGGCTAGCAAGATGTGTGCTAAGGCCGAATGTAACTTTGCATATAATGAGCAATGCATGTGTTAAATTGATGAAAAGGGGGAGGATGCTTTACTAGTGTGTATATGTGTGTATTAAGTGTTGAAATCGACCCCAAAAATAGACATGCATATTCGGCCAAGGGGAAAGAAATTTAGCTAATATGTTGTGTTGATGCATGATTTTTGCATGTATGAGACTTTAATGTCTAATGTATAAATATGGGCTAAGTGCCTTGTGTTCATCTTTTTGATGCCTAAATGATGAAATCAATTTATTTGTTTGATTATGCTCAAGAGCAAAGGGGAAATAAATCCGATAAAGGGAAGGAAAAAGTGGTTGAATAGCTAGCGGAATCGTTCGACAACACCCGAGGTAAGTTCTTGAGTAAGAGAGCTTAAATTACGATGTGATTAAATCATGCTCTATGTGTGGCTATTGAGCCGAATGTGCAAGGATGATATGTGCCTTGTGTTTGAGTTTTGCAAATGAAAATGAAATATGAATGTGCCATGAATTATTGTTAGAGGTGCATGATTAATTGAATGCTGTCCGGGCTAAGTCCCGAAGGCTTTGTGCTAAGTGAATATATCCGGACTAAGATCCGAAGGCCTTTGTGCGAGATACTAAATCCGGGTTAAGTCCCGAAGGCATTCGTGCGAGTTATTAAATCCGGGTTAAGTCCCGAAGGCATTCGTGCGAGTTGTTAAATCCGGGTTAAGTCCCGAAGGCATTCGTGCGAGTTGTTAAATCCGGGTTATGTCCCGAAGGCATTGTGTGAGTTACTAAAACCGGGCTATGTCCCGAAGGCATTTGAACGAGGAGCTATATCCGGTTAAATCCCGAAGGTACGTGATTTGGTAATGAATGAGCTTGCTGTAAAATTCCAGCGAATACTCGAAAAACATCCCAATATGGGGATATGTTACGTATGTGTTGAATTTAATCGAGCCCTTACAAATAAATGTTCGCTCAGTTGATAAACGAGCTACCGGCCTTCGGCCAAGTTAGTTTATTGTGTATGTACATAAGGGTTGTTAATGTTGTGAAGCAAGTTTGATATCGGTAAATTGCGTATTATGAAATATTCCGTTTAGCTAAATGTGTGCTATTCTTTGTGCATGCTGGAATTCCTTGCTCAAACTTACTAAGCATAAATTGCTTACTCGTTACATTGCTCCTCTGTTTTATAGATTTTTGGTTCTCCAGCTATCGGACTCGGGATCTTGAAGTCGAAGTCGCCCACACTATCAAAGGCTCTTTTGGGTACTATTTTGGTTGAATTTTTTTATGGCATGTATAGGACTACCCATTGTTGTCTTTCGAGTACTTTATGAAATGTATAAGTGTACAGCCATGCGAAAATGGCTTGTAGAAGTGGAGTATGGCATTAGACCATTCGTATTTATGAATGTATAGATGGTTTCATGATGTAACTATAGTTGGAATGGAACTGTTGAGCAAATGATCAGCCACTAGAATGGCTAAGTATGATCATATGTGGGCTTATGTATGACAAGGCCCTAGTTGGTCCATGAAACCCCAAATTAGGTAAGGTTCACTTTGAAAACAGAAGCTGATAGCAGCAGTGGTGTGGATTGGAAAAATCACAAGAATTCGTAGGAGTGGAATTAAATAGTGAATAAATTATGTAATCGAACCTTGATGAATCTACTTTCATATGGAAGTAACGAAACAATTATAGGAACAGTACAGTAAGATATATTCGGGTTCTTGTGGAACAGGGCCAGAACAGTTTCTGGATTCCCTGTTCCGCCTTTGGAAATTCACTATAAATTGACCAGAGATAATTAGGGGTCATACCATATATGTATGGATTCCTCTCTGAGTCTAGTTTCCATAGAAACAAACGGCATCAGTATTGAAGCTCTGTGCAGAGAGATATCCCAGTCGTAATGGGAAAAGGTCAGTGTAGTCGACCCCTGTAACATGGGAGACTTTGACTAATAAACTGTACTAATTGGCCCGACCAAAAATTCTAGAAAAAAATACATAGGTGGGGACATGAGTTTAGTTTCAGGGAAAAATCACAAAACTGATTTTCGAGTTGTGAAACTCAAGATATGATTTTTGAAGCGACTAGTACTCAGACTGAGCAGTGTCTGGAAAAATTTTCAAAGTTTGTTAACATCTCGTGTCCGACTCCGGTGTCGGTCTCGGGTTCGGGGTGTTACATTTTATTGGTATCAGAGCTACGGTTTAGTCGATTCTAGGACTACCGTAATGTTTTGGGTCTAGCTATACATGCCATTTTATGTGATTACTTGATAGTGTGGTGATTTCTGACAATTGTAAATGTGTTTATTTATAGTAATGGATCCCGATCGTGACCGAGAGGTAGCTGATGATCTTGAGAGTGTAGCGCCTGCTCCCGCACAAGGGACAGTGCCGGCAGACTCTCAACCTAATGCTAGTAATCCGAATGATGAAGCTAGACAAGCATTCTATAGCGTGATGAATGATTGGTTTAACCAATACATTCGAACTAATATGGCTGTTCCACAACCTCCATTCCCGACAAATACTACCCCCGCACCTACAATACCACCGGTAACGGACCAAATAAGATCAAATAAGCCCCCAGTTGACAGAATCCGAAAACATGGGGCTACTGAATTTAAGGCTATGGATAGCGATGATGCCGAGCAAGCTGAATTTTGGCTGGACAACACTATCCGGGTACTCGATGAGCTATCTTGTACACCCGATGAATGCCTAAAGTGTGCTATCTCCTTGCTACGTGATTCTGCCTACTATTGGTGGAGTACTCTGACTTCTATTGTGCCCCGAGAGCAAGTAACTTGGGAGTTTTTCCAAACTGAGTTTCGGAAAAAGTATATCAGTCAGAGATTTGTTGATCAAAAACGGAAGGAATTTCTTGAGCTTTAGCAAGGCTCCATGTCGGTTACTGATTACGAGCGAAAATTTGTTAGGCTTAGCAAATACGCTCGGGAATGTGTTTCGTCCGAAGCTATTATGTGTAAACGCTTCGAGGATGGGCTGAATGAAGATATAAAAATGTTCGTTGGCGTTCTTGAAATACGAGAGTTCGTGGTGCTTGTTGAACGAGCTTGTAAAGCCGAAGAGCTTAGAAAAGAAAAGCAAAGAGTTGATGAGGGAACTGGAGAGTTTCGTAAAAGATCCTCGGGGAGGTCTCTTCAACAGACATCGAAGAGATTTCGAGATGATGCGGACCAGTTTGGAGGCACTTCGGGCCTTTTTAGACGAGATCGTGATCGACCCCCTGTGGGTACACGAGGCACTTCGGTCGCCAGTGTTGGGAATGAACGTCGAGACAGGACGAAATGCCGATATTGCGGTAAATGGCATTCGGGGAGTTGTAGATTTCCTAACCGCTCCTGTTACAAATGCGGATCAGTTGACCACTTCATTAAAGATTGCCCGAGGTTGTCGGGACAGAATGCAAATCAGAGTGGGAGACCGGGTGCTACCACTGCTCGAGGTAGACCATCTGGAAATATGGGCAATGTTAGTGGTGGTCAGAGAGGATCTAGAGATGATATAACCAGATCCGAAGCCCGTGCGCCTGCTAGAGCTTATGCTATACGTGCCCGCGAGGATGCTTCTTCGCCTGATGTTATTACCGGTACATTCACTCTCTTTGATACTAATGCAATTGCTTTGATTGACCCCGGTTCTACTCATTCTTACATATGTGAGACCTTAGCCTCCAGTAAGACTTTACCTATTGAGTCTACTGAGTTCGTAATTCGGGTGTCAAATCCCTTGGGTCGTTACGTGCTTGTCGACAAAGTGTGCAAGAAATGTCCCCTGGAAATTCGAGGTTCCTGTTTCCCGGCGAACTTGATGCTTTTGCCGTTTGATGAATTTGATGTTATCCTTGGTTTGGATTGGTTGACCGCGCATGATGCGATTGTGAATTGCAAGAGCAAGACTATTGATTTGAGATGCGCAATTAACGAAGTAGTCCGAATTGAGTCTACGGACTTGGAAGGGATGCCAGCTGTAATATCAGCAATGTTGGCACAGAAATATGTAAGAAAAGGGTGCGAAGCATACCTTGCGTATGTACTTGGTGACAAAGAATTAGAAAAGAAACCCGAATCTGTGCTGGTGGTTTGTGAATACCCGGATGTTTTTCCGGAAGAATTACCGGGTTTACCACCTGTTCGGGAGGTAGAGTTTGGTATTGAGCTTGTACCAGGGACTACGCCGATTTCGATAGCTCCGTATCATATGGCACCAACCGAGTTAAAGGAGTTGAAAGCTCAGTTGCAAGAACTGACGGATAGAGGTTTCGCTCGACCAAGTTTCTCACCTTGGGGTGCACCAGTATTGTTCGTGAAAAAGAAGGACGGAACCATGAGGTTGTGCATTGACTATCGTCAGCTGAATAAAGTGACGATAAAGAACAAATATCCATTGCCGCGCATCGATGATTTGTTCGACCAACTGAAGGGAGCCTCAGTGTTCTCAAAAATAGATTTGAGATCGGGCTATTATCAGTTGCGAATCCGAGATTCAGATATTCCCAAAACTGCCTTCAGAACGAGATATGGTCACTACGAATTCTTAGTGATGCCGTTTGGGCTCACTAATGCCCCTGCAGTATTTATGGATTTGATGAATCGGATCTTCAGACCGTATTTGGATCGGTTCGTAGTGGTGTTCATTGATGACATTTTGGTCTATTCAAGAGACGAGACCGAACATGCTGAGCATCTGAGGCTAGTGCTGCAAATTTTGCGGGATAAGCAGTTATATGCTAAGTTCAGTAAGTGTGAGTTCTGGTTAAGAGAGGTTAGCTTCTTGGGTCATGTGGTATCCGCGTCGGGTATTCGAGTTGACCCGAACAAAATTTCAGCCATACTTGACTGGAAACCTCCGAGAAATGTTACTGAAGTTCGGAGCTTTTTGGGGCTTGCCGGTTATTACCGACGATTTGTGAAAGGTTTCTCGATGATAGCCACACCAATGACGAAGCTACTTCAAAAGGATGTTAAGTTCGAGTGGACGGAGAAATGTCAGAAAAGTTTCGACCAACTGAAAACTCATTTGACTGAAGCTCCAATTTTGGTGCAACCCGAATCAGGTAAAGAGTTTGTCATCTATAGTGACGCATCCCTACTTGGGTTGGGTTGCGTATTGATGCAAGAAGGTCGAGTCGTGGCCTATGCGTCGAGACAATTGAAGCCACACGAGAGGAATTATCCGACCCATGATCTCGAACTAGCTGCCATCGTGTTTGCTTTAAAAATATGGCGACATTATCTGTTTGGTGAGAAGTGCCATGTATTTTCAGATCACAAAAGTCTCAAATATTTGATGACTCAACGAGACTTGAATCTGCGACAAAGACGTTGGCCTGAGTTGTTGAAAGATTACGAGCTTGTCATTGATTACCACCCGGGAAAGGCTAACGTGGTTGCGGACGCCTTAAGCCGGAAGTCATTGTTTGCTTTACGAGCGATGAACGTGCATTTGTCTGTTCTACCAGACAGTGTGTTAGTAGCTGAATTAAAAGCTAAACCATATTGACTCACCAAATTCGTGAAGCTCAGAAAGTCGATGATGAATTGGTTGCAAAACGGGCTAAGTGTTTTCCGAACGAGGAATCGGAGTTTCAAATTGATGATGATGATTGTTTGAGGTTCAGAAATCGTTTGTGTGTTCCAAGGAATTCGGAACTCATTTCGATGATTCTGAACGAAGCCCATTGTAGCCGAATGTCAATTCACCCGGGGAGTACGAAAATGTACAACGATTTGAAACGAAAAGACATCGAGTATCAGGTGGGAGACAAAGTGTTCCTTAAGGTTTCACCTTGGAAAAAGATACTCAGGTTCGGCCGTAAGGGCAAGTTGAGCCCAAGATTCATTGGGCCATACGAAATCTCCGAACGAGTTGGTCCGGTTGCGTATAGATTGATTTTGCCCCCGGAGCTTGAAAAGATTCATGACGTCTTTCATGTTTCGATGCTTCGACGCTATCGATCTGATCCATCGCATATAATTAGCCCATCAGAGGTTGAAATTCAAGTCGACATGAGCTATGAAGAAGAACAGATGCGTATCCTAGCTCGTTAAGTGAAGGAGTTGCGAAACAAAAGAGTTCCGCTAGTAAAGGTGTTATGGCTCAAACACGGGATCGAGGAAGCAACTTGGGAGACCGAGAGCTCGATGAAAGAACGATACCCAAACCTATTTACCGGTAAGATTTTCGGGGACGAAAATTTCTTAAGTGGGGGAGAGTTGTGACAGCCCAAAGTTGACCCTAGTCGGGAAGTGGTTTCGGGACCGCTAAACCGAGTCACTAAAATGTTTGAATGTGATACTTATTGTCTAGAATATGTAATAATGAATGTGTGAAAATTTCAAGCTTCAATTTGGTTGATTTCATGTGAATTTAGTTAATAGGACTTATGTGAGAAAATTCTAAAATGTGATAGGTCAATGTGTGAGGACCTATTAGTGCATGTGGACAAAGGGGGGACTTGCATGTCAAATTTCCCCCCCTAATGAGTAGTGGCCGGCCATGACAAGGAATGATGGGCAAAACATGTCATGAGACATGTTTTGTTAGTGGAAGAATAAAATAAGGAGTATGGGTAATAAAGAAATGGAAACAAAAGAAAAAAAAATGTGTGGTTGCCCCCCCATTGCCGTGAGCTAAAGAGAAGAAAAGAGAAAAAAAAATTGTGTTCATCCTTTCTCACCTTCATTTAGCCTAAATTAGAAAGAAAAACAAAGAAAAAAATTTCTCATCCTTTGGTTCATCCTTGGCCAAAAATTTTAAGGAGGAAAGAAGAAGAAAGGTGAAAGATTCGACCATGCATGTAGCTAGGCTAAGGTATGTTTGATGATGTTCCATGAGATGCATGCATGTTTTAGTTGTTAGCTTGAGTTCTACCTAGCCCATGGTCTAAATCTTGCTATGTGATGGAAATGGCACTTGACCATGGATGCATCATTCTTGGTTGATGTTTGATGTTGTGGTGATGAGGCAAGAGGATGAGTTAAGATTCGGCCTAGGTGGAGGTTGTGTTAATGCCATTGCATGCAAAATATGAAGCTTGTTAATGATGCATGTGATGATGGCTTGATGATTCTTGAACCTCCTTTTTAGCATTTTTGTGTGAGCACATATGTGCATTGGTTGCTAAATGGAGAAGAATCGGCTAGCAAGATGTGTGCTAAGGCCGAATGTAACTTTGCATATAATGAGCAATGCATGTGTTAAATTGATGAAAAGGGGGAGGATGCTTTACTAGTGTGTATATGTGTGTATTAAGTGTTGAAATCGACCCCAAAAATAGACATGCATATTCGGCCAAGGGGAAAGAAATTTAGCTAATATGTTGTGTTGATGCATGATTTTTGCATGTATGAGACTTTAATGTCTAATGTATAAATATGGGCTAAGTGCCTTGTGTTCATCTTTTTGATGCCTAAATGATGAAATCAATTTATTTGTTTGATTAAGCTCAAGAGCAAAGGGGAAATAAATCCGATAAAGGGAAGGAAAAAGTGGTTGAATAGCTAGCGGAATCGTTCGACAACACCCGAGGTAAGTTCTTGAGTAAGAGAGCTTAAATTACGATGTGATTAAATCATGCTCTATGTGTGGCTATTGAGCCGAATGTGCAAGGATGATATGTTCCTTGTGTTTGAGTTTTGCAAATGAAAATGAAATATGAATGTGCCATGAATTATTGTTAGAGGTGCATGATTAATTGAATGCTGTCCGGGCTAAGTCCCGAAGGCTTTGTGCTAAGTGAATATATCCGGACTAAGATCCGAAGGCCTTTGTGCGAGATACTAAATCCGGGTTAAGTCCCGAAGGCATTCGTGCGAGTTATTAAATCCGGGTTAAGTCCCGAAGGCATTCGTGCGAGTTGTTAAATCCGGGTTAAGTCCCGAAGGCATTCGTGCGAGTTGTTAAATCCGGGTTATGTCCCGAAGGCATTGTGTGAGTTACTAAAACCGGGCTATGTCCCGAAGGCATTTGAACGAGGAGCTATATCCGGTTAAATCCCGAAGGTACGTGATTTGGTAATGAATGAGCTTGCTGTAAAATTCCAGCGAATACTCGAAAAACATCCCAATATGGGATATGTTACGTATGTGTTGAATTTAATCGAGCCCTTACAAATAAATGTTCGCTCAGTTGATAAACGAGCTACCGGCCTTCGGCCAAGTTAGTTTATTGTGTATGTACATAAGGGTTGTTAATGTTGTGAAGCAAGTTTGATATCGGTAAATTGCGTATTATGAAATATTCCGTTTAGCTAAATGTGTGCTATTCTTTGTGCATGCTGGAATTCCTTGCTCAAACTTACTAAGCATAAATTGCTTACTCGTTACATTGCTCCTCTGTTTTATAGATTTTTGGTTCTCCAGCTATCGGACTCGGGATCTTGAAGTCGAAGTCGCCCACACTATCAAAGGCTCTTTTGGGTACTATTTTGGTTGAATTTTGTTATGGCATGTATAGGACTACCCATTGTTGTCTTTCGAGTACTTTATGAAATGTATAAGTGTACAGCCATGCGAAAATGGCTTGTAGAAGTGGAGTATGGCATTAGACCATTCGTATTTATGAATGTATAGATGGTTTCATGATGTAACTATAGTTGGAATGGAACTGTTGAGCAAATGATCAGCCACTAGAATGGCTAAGTATGATCATATGTGGGCTTATGTATGACAAGGCCCTAGTTGGTCCATGAAACCCCAAATTAGGTAAGGTTCACTTTGAAAACAGAAGCTGATAGCAGCAGTGGTGTGGATTGGAAAAATCACAAGAATTCGTAGGAGTGGAATTAAATAGTGAATAAATTATGTAATCGAACCTTGATGAATCTACTTTCATATGGAAGTAACGAAACAATTATAGGAACAGTACAGTAAGATATATTCGGGTTCTTGTGGAACAGGGCCAGAACAGTTTCTGGATTCCCTGTTCCGCCTTTGGAAATTCACTATAAATTGACCAGAGATAATTAGGGGTCATACCATATATGTATGGATTCCTCTCTGAGTCTAGTTTCCGTAGAAACAAACGGCATCAGTATTGAAGCTCTGTGCAGCGAGATATCCCAGTCGTAATGGGAAAAGGTCAGTGTAGTCGACCCCTGTAACATGGGAGACTTTGACTAATAAACTGTACTAATTGGCCCAACCAAAAATTCTAGAAAAAAATACATAGGTGGGGACATGAGTGTAGTTTCAGGGAAAAATCACAAAACTGATTTTCGAGTTGTGAAACTCAAGGTATGATTTTTGAAGCGACTAGTACTCAGACTGGGCAGTGTCTGTAAAAATTTTCAAAGTTTGTTAACATCTCGTGTCCGACTCCGGTGTCGGTCTCGGGTTCGGGGTGTTACATTATATTACGACTAAATAGAAAGAATGATTTTTGGTAATTTTATAACTAAATAATAAAATAATATAAATTGACAAATTTTAGGAAATTTGCTATGGAAACTAAACTAGATTTGAGCATAGGTGACTAGCTCACTTCGATAATCATAACTAATTGTTACTTTGGGTTCCCTGTTCAGTCAACTAGTCGTTACTGCAGCAGGATCTCTCGATATTCCACTAGAATAATAAGTCAACAAGAACTACTTATCCCTCGACCTCACAGTCAAGATTGGTTTGGGGTAAGGGTGTTCACAAATAGCCTATGGTTTAAGTTTTTCCTTTCCCAAATAGCGGATCCGCTAAGAAAACCCTATAGAACAATTAATTAATGGAACCCCCACTCGCTAATCCACCATAAAAGGATCAGTTCGTTGTGGATGTCATAAGCATGATAAATTTGATGTAGAAAACCAACATGAATAACGAATAAAGAAAATACAGTTTAGGAGAAGCCTGAATCGTATTAAAGATAAATTTGAATCCACACAAAGTTGATTGACTTCCACAGATCGGATCTCCCAATGAAAACAAATAACAAAACCGAAAACAATCCTAAAGCCTAAGAAAAGAGAAAAGTAAAGACTGAAACTATAAAGAAAATTATACAGTATGAAAAGTTGTCTGTGACATGTGTTAAATGAGCCTATTTATAGAATTAGAGTGGTTGTCATCCTTAATCCTAGGTCAGCTAATGCTCTCGTGCTTAATGTTTGATTGTGTAGAGCAAAATGCTCTTGGCTCATAATTATTTCTCGTACAAAGTTGATGTCAAGACACACTAGGTCATGTGTCGTGACATCTAAGGCAATATGCTCATCTTCAAGGTATCTTCAAGGGTGTATCATGACATCCTTAGGTGGTGTTGCGACACCGAAGGTAGTCAGGAGATTCTTCAATTCTTCTCCCTATGTTACGCCATCCAACTCTTTGTGTTGCAACACAACGACCAGTATCAAGTTAGCACACCTTTTAATGGTCTCCTTCACACTCCCAAAGCATATTAGCTCACCCTTGGGCCTCATTCGGCCCCAAAGGTTAACAAAGACACAAATAACATAATTTATTGGATTTAAGCAAACCTGTGAAAACTTAACCAAAACTTAACTAAAATGCTTGTATTCAAGCTGCTCAAATGCAAAAACTAGTTTAATCTGCTACATCGAAGTACAACAGATCAAACTCCCCCACACTTAAGTATTGCTTGTCCTCAATCAAAGCAAACAAAAATAGTAATTAAAAGACAACCCTTGAACAAGTATGACACAAATGTTAGCTTTGGAGCACATGACAAAGCATTTCATATTCACACATAATCTTGGCATGATATATAGCTAACTTACCACTTTCAATGTCAAACACTTAAGTTCAGTATATTACAAAGCATACAAAAATTTAAGGCTTTCAAATATATTAATCCATCAATAAGTTATTTAGGTAATTTGCTTATCTTAGCAGAATACAAAAACTCGTAAATGTAATTATTTAGTATGATGTCAATTCGTAAATAATTCTACCAAGATCGCATTAGGCTTTTTGGCTTGTAATGTTATAAGGCTAAGGACAGGTACGAATTTCAAGAACAGTAAGCATCAAATAGTTTCAAGCACAAAAATAGTTTGGGACATTGTATTGTTCCCTATTCTTCCCCCTTTAGAAACCCTTACCTACTCACTGCCTTATTTCTCTTTTACTCACCTTCTTTATTTCTCCATAGGAAATCACAGCGTAGTACAGCAACTATGGCTAGCTCACAAGTTTGTGTGCACTAACCAATGAGTCTCTCTATTTTTGGTGACTTTGTCACTATTATTTCTTCTTTTTCAATACATTTCTCATTCACAAATGATTTTACTTGTAAGAACTTTTTCTACTCATTTTTCATTTTCTTTTTGAATTTTCTTTAGCTGTAGATATTTGCTAACCACTAATTACTCTATCACATTGATTTTTCCTATCCCACTTTATTTTTACAAAATTTCATCGTAATGTATCTACTTAACCCTCAATTTGTATGGCCAAACGTCTATAGTCATGCAGTTCAGTACCAAAGAAAAATGGTAAATAGAAATTAACATTTTTAGGTCAGATTTTGCATAAAGATTCATCAAGAGGTGTTTTTTTGGCTCAAATATAGGTGTTAATGATGAATAAAGCTTTTTGGCTATGGGCGTATACCAAACAATGCCTCAGGTTATCCCTATGTGTCTCAATATTCACAAATTTAATCAACCACATAATCACAAATTCAAAATTTTATCATATATACTAGCATGCTCGTTTTCCTGTATTTCATATACCATATGGTACATTTTGTTACATCTCAAAAATTAGGGGTTAGTAAAACTGGATTCCTGAATTGAGAAAGAGTGGTCATACCCTAATTTTTTTAGGTTATCTATTTGTTTTTTAGAAATAAATGAGGTATTAGTTTCTTGGTTAAGTTTTAGTGAAACGTTCCTTGAAACCCAAGTTCAAATCCCTTCTCTCGCACCATTTTTATTATTTTGTAAAGTTTGTATCAAACCCTAGTATGTGACACATCTTGTTTTTAAAATGAATATTGCAAAATTATTTCAAAAATGAGTAAATAGCCCAATGGTTAAAAGAAATGTGAGAAACCATGGAAAATCAATTAAGGTCTCAAGTTTGATCCCCTTCCCTTGCAAAATATCTTAATTTTGAGAAAATTCTCCTCTTTATTTTGTGTAGCCAAAGCCTTGAACCCTAGGAATAAATAAAAGTATCTCTTTTATTTTTAAGCCTTTAAGTCAATCTCCCTACCCTATCCGTTCACCCTATTCCTCTCCTCTTTTGTATTCAATTTTCTTTCTTTCTTCCCTTGTGTGCCGCCAACCAAGCCACCAAGATTCACGATCAATTTCTTTCCTTTTTTCTTTTGCAATAGGTTCTTTCACCATTCTTTTCCTCTTCTTACTGTCATTTGATCATAAACTTTCTAGCCTTAAATCTAAAATTTTAGCACTCAAGATTGGCCTCTATTGATGCCCCAAAAGAACTCTATTGTTTACCCTATCTTCTTGTTTAAGTAAGTGCCATTTTCGTTCGTTTTTCTTGATGGATCTTTCAAAAAAATGCCCAATTTTAAAGATCTATAATTTGGATTATTTTTAAATATTTAATTGTTATTTTTCCAGCCTTTAAAGTGATAACAATTGTGGTTTTAAATCAGCCTCGATTTGCCACTGTTGGTGGTGGTGCACTGCGTCTTGAAACACAAAAGGGGGTTGTTTCTTTCATTTTTTCCCATATTTTTCTAAAAATAACTTCGGTTCTTGAACCCTTCTTAATTATATTTTAATCATGTGTAATTTAGGAAAAATCAAT
The DNA here is from genome assembly GCF_007990345.1 of Gossypium hirsutum. Classification (NCBI taxonomy): domain Eukaryota; kingdom Viridiplantae; phylum Streptophyta; class Magnoliopsida; order Malvales; family Malvaceae; genus Gossypium; species Gossypium hirsutum. The sequence continues at coordinate 28,700,540 of NC_053449.1, forward strand.
CTTGATCAATCGGGGACTCAGATTTGACAATTCGAGCAATGTAACTTTTTTCTATTATAGGTTAGTGTGTAGTTTTGGTTTAGATGTTGGGCAAAATGTTAAGAGATCAAATTAAAATTTTTATTCTTGGATTAGCTACTGACTTTTCAGCATTTATGTGTGTTAGGTGCTGACATAAACGCCCCAAATCAACAGTGAAGCCAATAGACATTTATGCATATGAGTCGCTTCAAACCAGTATAAGAAACCTAACTAGTTTGGATTTGAAAAAATGTTATAATTTTCATAGTTGGATTGAACCAATAAGAGGGTTTTTTGGGGTTGTTTAAGTGGTTTATTAATTTAGTTAAATGTTATTTTTAAATTTAGGTTCGTTTTAGAGTTTCATAGAGAAATCACGAAATTTGCAAGTGTGTTGCAGTGTAGCGTAATTAAGGTGTGGGTCCTAACTCATTAACTTGAATTTTTTGATATTATTTTTAAATGATATAATTTATGCCTAAGCTTGTTGGTTGGACTTGGCTAAATGGCTAAGTAAATAAATTGTAAATGGTCAAACCAAGTATTTTTCGAGCCTTAACTGTTTGGCATGTTAGCAAGAAATGTGAGAATGACTGAATAATTGTGTGATTGATATTATTGTGGATGATTAGTTGACATGGCGTTTGTTGATTGTATGTATAGCATAATTTTGACAATGAGGCTTACACATGATATATTTGTATGAATGATTTGCTATGAAATATTTGAAAGACTATTATACATGCACTAAGAAAAGAATTGTAAGTTATACATTGTGATATGTTGAACGAAACCATCTTAATGGTGAACTGAATGTTGGATAAATGAAGGCTTGTTGATCATGCCAAAAATTATCGGCCTATTCGATCAGTTCAGTGGTACAATTATCTTTTATAAAATTGACGAGAGGTTCGGGTATTACCAACTTCAATTAAAAGAATATGATATTCCCAAGACTTCTTTTAAGACTCGTTTTGCACATTACGAGTTCCTTGTCATGCTTTGTGGGGTTGACTAATGCGTTAGCGACATTTATGGTTTTTATGAACTGTGTCTTTCAGCCTTTCCTTAATCAATTTGTCATTGTATTCATCGATGACATTCTAGTTGGATAAATGAAGGCGTGTTGATCATTCCAAAAATGTGAAAGTATTAAATTCATTACTATGTATGAGATTGTATGAGATCTTGCATGTGCATTGGGGTGAGATTGTTATTGCGGTTGAAAGAGGAGTTCTGTGGAGATTTGGTGGCATATAAAGTCCGCATTTATTCGTAGTAAGTGTACCGCACTGGAGATTTGGTTATTTTATCGCATTTATTTGTTAAATGGATGATTTCCTTCAATTATGTTCATTCGGTAGTTTTACCACATCGAGCTTTACTTACATTTGTTGGAGTTTGGTAGACTAGTTCTGGGGAACTCGTGGTGTGTAGCAGATGGTTTGGGAAGAAAATTTTGCATCGCATCATTTTTATCACCCCATGCTCGTACACCATTTGACATCGATTTGAGAATGGTTATGTAATGATATGAAATTCCACTAATGGTTCTTTGTTCTTTTATTAACGCTAATATGTTTCACTGTATTTGATATTTATATCTTTTTAAATGATTGTTCAACTCACACTAAACCTTTATAATCTCACTCCCTCATAGTGTTTAACTTTTCAGGTAAACCTCGAAACTAGGATCGAACCCGGCATACAAAGTATCACCTTGGACCTTAGATTATTTTTAACAAGTATTATTAATTCTCTATTGGTTTTGGTTTATAAATTTTAATTATTTCTGGTCTGTGCCTTGGTAACTTTTCATTTGGGGATTTAGTGCATGCATGGATCATTGAAGCTTAATAACCGATAATTGCATGATATTTGGCTTAAGTAAAACTGTCATTGTTGGCTTAAGTAAAACTGTCATTGTACATTAATTTTTCCACAATGTTACAAATTAACCGTATTTGAAAACAAAATCAATAAGCCAACTAGATTTCCAAAATAACATGAATAATTGTTTTTTTTTCTGCTGCACTCGTTAACATCAAGTTTTTACAAAGTAAAGTGACAAACAAACTTTTTTTTTCTAAAACAACACTATCAATAATAAAATGAATGTTAAGTACAGATGACCTAATAAATGAATGTTTTTAAACTAACTCAAAGTACAACAATGATTTTACTCTAAAATGAGTTTATTTCGGTAACTAATGTAGCCTTCTCAATCTAGCCACAACGTCTAGGCCGAGTTAGAGTGGTTACACATTCAATTTCTCAATGTCTATTTACAATGTAATATATATAACTTAATAGTCTAATAATAAAAAATTTTAAATCATCTACTATAATGCAAAATTTATAGTAAATACAATCAACCTATATACATACTCCTAACTAATCACTTGTATTTCTACAAGCTCAAGCACAGCATTGGAAATAAATATTTAAAAGAAAAACATAAAAATTGAAACAAAATTTCTATGTTACCCCACACACTTTAGAAAACACATTGTCTACAATGTGTAACCCTAAAAAGATAAAGAAAGATGTAATCCAATTGATCGTGATGGTTCTGTCAACTTTTGGTAGGTTCGTCTTCCTTTAATCGTTCAAGGTTTGAAATTGTTGTGCATTCTTTCATGTGGGGTTCCTATTTAGAATAATTAAGACAAAATACAAAAATAATGATTTAGTAATAGTCCTATTCCTAAAAACAAATTAGAAATCATCCAAAAATTAATATAATCCTTGTAACAAAAATAAAAGATTCAGTCATCCTCCTCAAAATCCATCTCATCATCCTCCTATACTCCCCTCACCTTCACTTCCTTTTTCTTTTTCGCTCACATACTCCTCTTCTTCCTACTAAGGATGCATCGGCCCAAACATCTCTGGCATATAATTGGGTGCTTTAATGTTGTTTTGCTCTGCAATATCATTAAAACTTGGGCCTGATTCACGCATCCAATGTATCATCCAATCGAACTTTGGATGACTGCTCTCACCAATTCCTTGTTGGGCGGTCGACTTTGCTTTCCTTTGTGACGGAGCCGAAGTGGTCATTGCCTCTTGTTGTTGTTTGTTTCACTCATTCATTTGTTTTGTCCAAAGCTCGGTATATTGTGTATACAAGGTGTCACCAATTATGCTTCGGGATAGCTTCAGTGATTGTTTTATGGACGCCATTGGAACGCCTACTCTTTTGCACAGTTCCGTCACTAAGTGAGAAAAGAAGATTCTAACTTTTTGCCACTAACACACCCCTTCATATTCCGATGATTCATTTTCCAATGCATATTTGTTTCTTCTGTAAAATAGTGTAAAATAAAACCGTTCGAAAGGTATTGGCATTAGAAACATTTAAAGCAGGAGCAACTCGTGTGCATAAAATTTGAATCCACATTTTTGCTACATGAAATATTATTGCTTGATTAAAGGAGGTTGGGATATTAATGCCTGGCGACACTTTCATTCACCCCTCCTTTCTGTTAGGAACTTTATAATGTTCTCTATATTTATATCTTGAAAATAATCTAAATCAGTATCTTTTATAAAGTCTCTTTCATAAAATAAAGTGTTATAAAATTCGCAAATGACCCGAGGGCTAATTATTACTTCCTTCCCTTGCACTCGTACTATTTCCCATGCATGGCCTTTGGTTCTTTTGAACTCTTGGTCTTGCAATGATGCATAAAAATCCTAAACTACAGGGACCACAACAGAGTCTTTTGGGATCATACTAAAACGTTGTCATCTATGATACCTAACCAAAGGCCAAATCTCATGACAAAGGACCATCGACCGCTCAAATTCCCTTTCTAGAATAAATATTTTCCCTAAAGACTAGTCTAATACTTTAGCTTTTTCTCGATTTAAATCCGGTTGGCCCGTTTCTTGATCTAAATAATAATTTTTCTTCAACTAAACCATTCCAGCACTTAGATAAGTAGTTTTATACAATTAAGTCCTTCCATCATCATTTTACACAATTACCCCAACATTTTACCTTTTATACAATTTAGTCCCTAAACCCAAAACTCACAAATTAACCAAAAATAAAGAAAACCCATGCTAGCAAATTTTTATCTAGTCCCTACTTAGCCTACTACTATCAAAATTTTACCAAAATTCCATGAAATTTTTTGATTTTAACAATTTGATCCTTGAACATTAAAATTACTAAAAATCAAATTACAGAATAGTGTTATTTAGCTATCAAACTTATATATCTACCAGCAAACTTCAAAAACATTTCAAACTTGACAATTTTAAGAATTAATCCCTAGGTTAGCTAGATTAAGATAAAACTAACTCAGAAGCAACAAAAAATTACAAAAAGGGACTCAAAACAGACTTACATGCAAAGGAACATCCATGGTCGAACCTCCCAACTTGTTTATCCATGGATTTTCAGTGAAGAAGATGATGTTGTTTTATGCTTCTTTTATTATTAGTACTCTTATTAATTTAACATATTTTTATCAAATAAGCATAATTTAATACCTAATTTACTTAAAAACTACCTATGTACTATCCACCATAATTTAATTATGGTTAAATTATCATATAAAACCATTTCTATGCTCATTTAACCAATTTTAATCAATAGTGCATAAGTTTTATGATTTGTATAACTTAGTCCATTTTAATTAATTAACTAATTAAATAGTGGAACTTTCGAACCAAATCTTCACAAACTTGAATTTTAACTTTATTAATATTTACGAGCTCAATTTATAAAAACGAGGTCCCAATACCTCGTTTTTTTAATCCACTTGACTTTCAAGCCAACCACATTTACTTAATCATTTATTGAATTAGCTAAAATTCATCAAGTCAAAATTAAATAGAAAATTATTATTGAATCATATAATTTATGTACGAATTATTACGGACTTACTTCTCGAATTTGTGGCCCGAAACCCATCGTTTTCGACAACACTAAAAAATGGGTTGTTACAGGGCTTTTTAGCTTGTAACGTTTTGAGTCTTAGGACAGGTATGATATTCAAGAATTGGAAGCATCAAAATGGTTGTAATTTTCTCCATGGTTGACCCGACCCATTGCGCAGCCCAACAGCTTAAGCACTAACTTTACTTGATTTATAAACCTTTAAAACCCTATTTTACAACTTCAACTCCTACTTACTCCTAATTCAAACACTTCTTAAACCCTTACCCCCTCAAACTCTCTCAAATCTATTAACATTTCTTAAAAACTAAACCCTAAACCTTAAATTTCCCAAATTCCTTTTCACAAAATTGGTGCAACAAGGTATGGGGACTTCACAGGTGAGCAAGGAATTCAAACAAACTTCAACTAGACATTCAAGATTAAGGGTTCCTAAACTCAAACTTTTTATTATTCGATTGAATGATTTATTTAGCAAGTCATTACGATTGAAACATTATGCCTCCTCGAAAAGTTAGGCGAACAATGGAAACGTATCCATCGATGGTTCAAAATCTCTCCACTTTTTCAAATCGAAATGTTGAAAATATTTTGAATGAACTTCAAGGAAAAACATTTACTCAAGAGAGGGGATTTGATCCATCTATGATTTTATCAAAAGAAATAAGGCTTTTGGTCAGTTATCATCAATGGGAGCATTTTTTGATGATCCCAAAGGATAATGTCGTGATCCCTGTTTCTCACGAATTTTACGCATCTTTATTGGACAACGAGTCTAAAAATATCGGAAGACATATATGGGATACAGTACTTGTGCGAGGGAACGAGGTGAGAGTAACCCCTTGAATAATTTGTCAATTTTATAATGTTCCATTTCATGAAAATGATTTCATCGATGAAACTGACTTAGAATATTTTTTAGACATAGAGCTGGATAGTATTATAAATTATTTAACTAAAGGAAGGGGTGAATAGAAGTATCGCTCAGATACTAAATCCCAATATCTTTTCATAAGCCATTATGTTTCTTTAGGCTAAGATATGGATTCAGTTCATTTGCACATAAATTGTACCTGCTTTAAATGTTTCTAATGTTAATACATTTACAGCAGTTTTACTCTATGCTATTTTGCAAAAAAAGCAAGTGTGTGTTGGCAAATGTATTCACTAGAACATGGAAAGATGCTTTAGTAACCAAAAGCTAGGAGTGTTCTTTCCCTATCTAGTGACAGATTTATGCAAAAAGGTAGGTGTACCTATGAAATCAATTGAACAATTGCTAAAACCATCATGAAGCATTATCGAGGACACCTTGTTCCAATAATGCACCAAGTTACGGGCCAAATGGATCAAAAATGGGAACAAGCGAAAATAATAAATGACAGCTACGACCACCTCGTCATAAAGGTTGGTGCAAGCTAAACAGGATGTTGGTGACAACAGTCATCCAAAGTTAGATTTGATGATTTAGTGGATGCAAGAATCGAGTCCAATTTTTTTAAGAGTTTTCTAGGAAAAATAACATACTAGTCCCCAATTATACACCTAATATGTTCAGTCCAACGAATGCAAAACAAGACAAAGAATCATAGGAAGGTGAAGAGGAAGAAGAAGAAGAAGAGGATGAGGAGATGGACGATGAGGAGGATGATTGAACGATTTCAAAATAAAAAAAATTGTATTAATTTTTGGATGATTGAAATTTAAACTTTGTAGGAGTAGGATTAATAAATAGATTTTCTTTTAGTTTTTTCGCATTTCGTTTAATATTTCTAAGTAGGAACTCGACACGAAGGAGACAAACAAATTAGAATTTTCAACAATCAAAGGAGGAAACATCCACCTATAGATGGAGAGACAAGGAAGGTGAGAGAAGGAGAAATAAGGCGGTGAACAGAAAAGGGTAACAAACGGGGGAAGAATATGGATCAATACGATGTGTCAAACTATTTTTGTGTTTGTATCCTTTCTATGCTTACTATTTTTGAATTCTATACCTGCCCTAAGCTTTAAAACTTTACAAGTCGAACAGCCCTATGTGACGTATATATCATTATCCATGATGAACATCATACTGAACATTCGCATAGGCAACTATTTGTATTCTACTCAAATAATCAAAGTACTTGTATGATTTGTTGATGGATTCCTATAGGTGAAAATCTTAATACTTGTATATTTTGTAACATATTAAAGTTAGATATTTGTGATCAAAAGTGGTAAGTCAACTACTCATCATGTTGAAATTGTTAGTAAACGTGAAATGCCAAAGCCATATGCCCCGAAATTAATACTTGTACCATACCTGCTCAAAAACCTTTGTTTATGTTTCTTAAGGACAACCAATGACTTAAGAGAGTTTAATCTATCGTAATTCGGTATAGTAGATTAAACTAGTTTTCACATTTAAAAATCTTGAATACAAGCATTTTCGTTATGTTTTAATGCAGTTTCTTTAGTATTGTTTACATTAATAAAATGTACACATCAAGCCTTTTATTAACCTTAAGGGCCGAATGAGGCCTAAGGGAGAGCTAACATAATTTGTAAGTGTGCATAAGACAACAAGAAGGCATTTCGGGTCAGTATTGGACACTATGTCGCAACATGGGGGATCCAATTTCGGAACATAGAGAGCATAATAGAGAATGTAAGAAATTGCCTTCAATATCATGACACAGGTCGAGGTTGTCGTGACATGCCCTTGAAGAAGGCTACAGAGGAACATGTCGGTTTCTACATCGTGACACAGGTCCTAGTGTGTTGTGATAACTGCTCTGTGATGGGAATAAAACACAAAGCAAGGGCATTTTGGTCTGCACAACCAAACTTTAAGCTCGGGAACATCAGTCCCTTTAGCACATGTAAGAGACATCTAAGTTTTAACCTAGTTCTCTTCCGTTAAATTTTGTCTTATTTTATTTCCTTTTTAGGTTTTCCTAGTTTTAGTTATTTGTTTTCTTCAAGAGATTTGATTGTAAAGGAGATCAACTTATGTGGATTCGTGCTTATTATCAATATCAATCAGGCTTTTCTTAATCTTTCTATTTCAATCCATTCCTTATGATTAATTTTTCTATTTATTCCATGGTGTTTATGAAAGCCATGAGGAACCAATCCTTCTATGGGGGATTAGCGAGTGGAAGCATGACCTCTTAACTATTCTGTAGGGTTATTCAACAGATCAATTGTTTGGTAAAGGAGGAACGTGAAACAAACCCTAGCCTTGACAACCCCAGGAAGTCATCAAGGTGGGAATTAACCCAAAATTGGTATTACCCATACGTGAACGCCTTGACCCCACACTACTCTAGACTGTGAGATCAGAAGATAAGTAGTTATTCCTCACTCATTATGTTAGTGGAAAATCGAAAGATCCTGCTAGGGTAAGGACTAGTTGATTGACGAAGAACCCGGGACAACAATTGATTGAGATTGCTGAAGCAAGCTAATCACCCATCTTCAAATTTGATTCACTTTATTTCTCTCTATCACTTGTAATTTTACATTTTTTATGTTATTTTATTTCCTTAGTTTAATAAACCCAAAAATTATCTCTTATTTTATTTTCTTACTATAATTGACTTAAAGTATCCATCAGATCTTTAATTGTTTAGGTTAAGATTGATTTAGTACTCGCCTCCTTTGGGTATGATCCTCGAAGTACTTACCTTCTTCGTTGTAAGATCTATATTACACCTCAACCCGTATACTTACGGATATCGCCTCGTAATTTTTCATCTGATTGTAGTATTCACTCTCTAGACATTAGTACTTCTAGAGGCGGTCAACGATTCAATGCGTTGTTTGGGAATTTCGTGGTAACCTAAACCCTTACTCTAAATTCAAAGACTAAGCTTTCTTGTACCCATGTTTATCATGTGAGATATGTGCTCGTGTTACTGTGAAATTGTGAACTGAATTGAGATGTTGCAAATGTGTTATATTTTCATGATTAATGTTGTGAAAGAGTATTTGTATAGGCATGTCATACATACTAAGTGACAACGATGATATTGTGCAAATGATACAAATGTGGAGTGAAAGTAATCAGAAAATGGTAAGTAATATGTGTCTTTAAATATGAATGTTTTGGCCTTGTGATACTTGAGACCATTAGATATAGTTGGCATGCCATAGGATTGTGAGTACTCACCTATATGTATATGTGATTTGGGCATTGAGGCCCTAGGAGATTTTTAGAGAGATAAGGGAATGTGAGCTAAGCTCTATTCGACGAGACATGTTTGGTGTGTTGGAGAGTGTTCGCTTAATGTTTCACTTATGGGATAGGTTAGAACCTATGACTCTATGTGGTGTGTTGGAGATTCGTGTATCTGATGAGTAGTGATGGTGCTCACTTTTACGTTTCATAACTTAAGTGCCAAATTACCTATTATTGTGATTGTGTATATTGTGACGTTTACATGAATATGTATGCATTGACTCTGTAAATAAACTATCGAATATGGATGTGAAGTAAAATATGTCAACTAAGTTAAGGCTCCTATAATTATGCTACTTATATGGTTCATTAATGCTTGATGAACTGTTTGCATGGTAGATGCTCTAGGTATTCACTGAGCTTGTTAAGCTCACCTGCTCTCTTCTTAAACTATTGCAGATTAGTAGTTTCTCAGTGTGAGTGATATGGTTTCATGGGGCGATCCAAGCAACTCTTTGTGTTATTTTATAGGTGTTTATTATCTATTAATTAATGTTTTAGGAACAAGGAAATGTGGTAGACTATATGCTAGTTGTTACCATGATTTTTAAGTTGCTTACATGGTTATTTTGCTTAGGACTTATGGACTTTCAATTTGAATTGTTGGTTTCTTGCTCGGTCATGATTATGATGTTTTGGATTGTTACTTTGGACATTTTAGTAACCATTTGATGAAGTGAATGACACATGATGGTTAGACATTAGTTGGTATGAATTATATGCTAATAATATTTATTTTATGTATGGAGAAGAGGTATCGATATCTAGGTTTTAATATCAATACCTTCATGTTTTTGAAAGTGTAGGAAGTCAGTAATGCAATTTAGTATCGATACTAATAACGAGTATCAATATTCAGGGTAAAATTATCGATATTTTTTGAAAGGTACCGATAATTTTTGAGACTTTAGATTTTAGTCGAGAAATAGAATGCTGATTTGGTACTAGTTTTTCAAGTGGTATCGATTCCACTTGAGAAAAATATCGATACCTACGAACTTGATAGGAAAAGTTTGCTAAACAATCCCTATGCATGTTTACTTATTATTATAAGACCATTTTATGTATGTTTAGCATGTAATGATGATAATTAAATAGAATGATTGTCTTAAACCCACACAAATGTTAATATGAAAGACATTTTTCTAGAATGAGCCTTTTATTTGTTCTGTATGACATTAGACTATGGTGTGGCATCTTGATATTCAGGCTCGGCAATTGAGCCGAGTATAGGGTGTTACATTTGGTGATATCAGAGCTCTAGGTTTAATAATGCTTGGACATAGGTGATGTTATGTGTTTGGAGTTTTGAAACTCATGAGTCTGGATCTCTTTTATTTCTTGAAATTGTTGATATAACTCTGATTGAATGGCATGAGATTGATTGAAATATTTTGTTAAATTACATGTGGGGTAGGAATGGTAACACATTGCCATAATCTTGAACTTTCCTTGCAGGAACGAGACTTGGATCATCTCCTCACCACTCACACTGCTTATTTGTTTGTTTGTACGCTAGATCATTAAATATGCCTTCTAGATGTATTAATGTGAGAGCTAGCACTAAAGAGCATGGTACATCCTCTACATCTCCTGTGTCACCGCGTAGAGTGAACATACCTGATGAGGATGTAAGCCTTCTAATGGAAGCTATGATACTAGCGTTTCAACGGATTGCTGGTGCTAACCCTACTTCTACACCTACAAATCTTGTATCTGTTAATCGTGGTTTGCTGCTTGAATGTCTTCGAGTGTTGAGTGGTAAGGAATTTTCTGGGGTAAAAGCTACTGATCTGACTGTAGATGAGTATTGTATGGAAGGAGTTGAAAGGATCCTCGTGCAGATGTCTTGTTCTAACAAGGAGAGGTTGGGTTGTGCGGTGTCCTTACTTAATAGCGAGGCTCATCATTGGAGGAATACAGTTAGGAGATGTAACACCCCGAACCCGAGACCGACACCGAAGTCGAAAACGAGGTGTTAACAGACTTTAAACCCCTTATAAAAATATTTCCCAGACACTGCCAATCTGCGTACTAGTCGCTTTAAAAATCATATCTTTAGTTTCACAACTTGAAAATCAGTTTCGTGATTTTTCCCTGAAACTAGACTCATATACCCATCTACATATTTTTTTCTAGAATTTTTGGTCGGACCAATTAGTACAGTTTATTAGTCAAAGTCTCCCATGTTACAGGGATCGACTACCCTGACCTTTGCGCATTACGACTTGGATATCTCCTTGTACAGGGCTCCAATTCTGATGACGTTTGTTTCTATAGAAACTAGACTCAGAGAGGAATCTATCCATATATGGTATGACTCCTAATTATCTCTGGTTAATTTATAATTAATTTCCAAAGTCGGAACATGAAATCCAGACACCGTTCTGGCCCTGTCTCACGAGAACCTGAATATCTCTTAACATACTGTCCGTATGATTGTTTCGTTACTTTCCTATGAAAGTAGATTCATCAAGGTTTGTTTACATAATTTATTCACTATTTAATTCCATTCCTACTATTTTTAGTGATTTTCCAAATCTACATCACTGCTGCTGTCAGCATCTGCCTTTAAGGTAGACTTTACCTATTTCATGGTTTCCATGATTCAACTAGCCCTTTTTGCATAAATAGCACAATTTATGAAAGTGATTAACCATCCCCGTGGCCAATCCTTGTCAAGCATATCCACACCAAATGATTATAACATTATACTCAAACACATATAAGCCATTTTCGCATGGCTATCCAAAATTTATACAAGTCCAAAGGGTCCACGACCCACAACAAACGGGTAGTCCTATACATGCCATTTCGAAGTTCAACCAAAATTGTACCAAAAAGGGGCTTTGATAGTGTGGGCGACTTTGACCTCAAGATCCCGAGTCCGATAGCTGGAGAGCCAAATCTATAAAACAGAGGAGCAATGAAACGGAATAAGCAATTTATGCTTAGTAAGTTTTGAGCAAGGAATTCCAGCACAACAAAAGTACAGCATTCATATAGCTAAACGGATAATTTCATATGCACAAATTTACGATATCGTACTTGCTTCACATTATCAACCCTTATGTACATACACAAAAGATCAACTCAGCCAAAGGCCGGTAGCTCGTTTATCAACTGAGCGAATACTTATTTGTAAGGGCTCAACTAAATTCAAGCACATACGAAATATACCTCAATGTTGGGATGTTTCGAGAGTATTAACTGGAATTTTACAGCAAGTTCATTCATTCCCAAATCACGTACCTTCGGAATTTAACCGGATATAGCTCCTCGTTCAAATGCCTTCGGGACATAGCCCGGTTATATAATTCGTACAAATGCCTTCGGGACTTAACCCTGATTTAGTAACTCGCACAAATGCCTTCGGGCTTAGCCCGAAATTAGTATCTCGCACAAATGCCTTCAGGCTTAGCCCGGAATTAGTATCTCGCACAAATGCCTTCGGATCTTAGTCCGGATATTGTCACTTAGCACAAGCCTTCGGGACTTAGCCCGGACATCATTCAAATAACCATGCACATTTAACAATAAATCATGGCCCATTCGTATTTCATTTTCGTTAGCAAAACTCAAACACAAGACATTTATCATTCTTGCAAATTCGGCTCAATAGCCACACAAAGAGCATGATTTTAATTTGCTTAAAACATGATCTAATCACATCATAATTTAAGCTCTTTTACTCAAGAACTTACCTCGGGTGTTGTCGAACGATTCCGATAGCTATTCGACCACTTTTTCCTTCCCTTTATCGGATTTAGTTCCCCTTTGCTCTTGAGCTTAATTAAACAAATAAATTGATTTAATCATTTGAGCATCGAAAAGAGGAACACAAGGCACTTAGCCCATATTTATACATTAGACATTAAAGTCACATATGTACGGAATCATGAATCAAACTCAACATTTTAGCTAATTTTTCCCCCTTGGCCGAATATGCATGTCTATTTTGGGGCCGATTTCAACACCTAATACATTCTACAAGTATGGTCACTTGTATTGACTAAACACCCTTTTGTTTCAAGTTCAAAACTTGGCTAATACACACATATACACACTAGTAAAGCATCCTCTCCCTTTCCATCAATTTAACACATGCATTGCTCATTAACATGCAAAAGTTATATTCGGCCTTAGCACACAACTTGCTAGCCGATTCTTCTCCATTTAGCAACCAATGCACATATGTGCTCACTCAAAAATGCTAAAAAGGAGGTTCAAGAATCATCAAGCCACCATCACATGCATCATTAACAAGCTTCATATTTAGCATGCAATGGCATTAACACAAACTCCACCTAGGCCGAATCTTAACTCATCCTCATGCCTCATCACCACAACATCAAACATCAACCAAGAATGATGCATCCATGGCCGAGTGTCATTTCCATCACATAGCAAGATTTAGACCATGGGCTAGGTAGAACTCAAGCTAACAACTAAAACATGCATGCATCTCATGGAACATCATCAAACATACCTTAGCCTAGCTACATGCATGGTCGAACCTCTTCAACCTTTCTTCTTCCTTCCTCCTTAAAATTTTTGGCCAAGGATGAACCAAAGGATGAGCATTTTTTTTCTTTGTTTTTTTCTTTCTAGTTTCGGCTAAATGAAGATGAGAAAGGATGAACAAAAATTTTCTCCTTTCTTTTCTTTAGCTCACGGCAATGGGGGGGGAACAACTACACACATTTTTTTTTTGTATTCATCATACTCCTTTTCATTATTTTATGCCCATGCCCCTTATTTTATTTTTTTCCTACATACCTCACTAGGCCAACATGTTCCCAACATGTTTCCACCCATAGCATGGCCAACCACTAGCTCAAATTTTGGGTAATTTGACATGCAAACCCATCATTTTCACAACATGCATTAATAGACCATTTTAAATTAGCCTATCATATTTTCACCATGTCTCATATCAATCCCTATTTAATAATTTCTCATGCAATTGGCAAAATTGGAGAATGAAACTTCCACATACTCATGTACACACATAATAAGCATAGAATATGGAAATCAATTATTTTTATGACTCGGTTTTGTGGTCCCGAAACCACTTCCCGACTAGGGTCAATTTTGGGCTATCACAGGAGAGGTACTGTTTCTTATAGATTGACTTGGAAGTCGTTCTTTGAAGTTATTAAGAGGAAGTTTATCGGTGAGTAGTATATTGAGGCTCGTAACCCAGAATTTTTGGATTTGGTTCAAGGTCATTTGTCAGTGGCTGACTACGAGGTTGAGTTTGTACGACTCAGTCAGTATGCTCTTAACATGATACTTTCTAAGAGGGACCATTGTAAGATTGTCTGATTTGGGTTTAACCATGAGATTCAGGTTTACTTGGTAGCTCAAAATGTAGAGATGTTTGATGAATTAGTGGAGAGAGCTAAGGCAGTTGAGGAGACTTTAGCTAAGCCGCCTCGTTCTGTGATTACTAATTCTGGTAATAGAGTTTTTTATGGTGCATTTGGTTGGCTACCTAAGAGAGGGCGTGATAGTCATAGTTCTGGTAAGGGTGTGAGATGTGGGTCTAGACCAATTCAGTCTAGATAGGAGAGTAGTACTATGGTTAGTGCTAGTGGTTCGGTGGGTGGTCCTAGATGGTCGCTTGCTGCACACTATGACCGTAAGGATTTTGTTGAGTGTCGTAAGTTGACAAGTGGATGTTCTAAATATGGTTCGAAGGAACATTTTCTTAGGGACTGTCTGAATAGAGTTGAGGTTTCGTAGACTCAGAGTTTGGCACTTGCTTCTGTGCCTGCTAGAGGCCATTGTCACGGTAGACGTAATGGTAGATCGGTTGAGCAATGGATTTTTTCTCATAGTATTCCTTCATAGGTTGAGTCTGGAGGTCCAACTCAAGTTTATGCTGCTAGGGAGCCAGGGGATCAAGATCCCACTGATGTTATCGCAGATGCTTTTACTTTACAGTATACTTTGTTACTTTCGCTTGTTAATTCTAGTTATACGCATTTATATATCTTGAGTGAATTGGCGTTTAAGTTAGGGATTCCTATTGAGAGTATTGGTTTGGGTATGATTATCATTACTTCTTTCGGTGATAGTGTAGTAGTGAACAAAGTTTATAGTAGATGCCTCTTTATGATTCAATGGCATGTATTCTTAGTTGATCTTCTGGAATTGTCATTCTATGGTTTCGATGTTATTCTTTGTATGGACCGGTTAACTTAACATAAGGCTAAGGTAGATTTTGATACTAAGAAAATTACTTTAAGGAGTAGTGATAGGTTAGAAATTGTTATTGTTGGTGAAAGACTAGGTTCTCTGTCTAATATGGTTTTGGCTATGAATGTTGAGAAGTTGATGGGAAAAGTTTGTGAAGCTTATTTACCTTATGTGATGAATTTGGTTTGTAAGGAGTTGAGAGTTCAGGATATTGGCACTGTTAAGGATTTTCTTAACGTACTTCCTGAAGAGTTACTGGGTTTGCCACCGGACCGTGAAGTTGAGTTTAGTATTAAGCTCTATCCTGGAACTACACGGTGTCTATTGTACCCTATCGTATAGCACTAAAAGAGCTGAAAGAGATAAAGATTTAGTTGCAAGAGTTGCTTGACAGAGGGTTTATTCAACTGAATGTATCTTCATGGGGTGAACCGGTTTTGTTTGTGAAGAAGAAGGATGGTACAATGCGAATGTGTATTAATTATAGGCAGTTGAATAAGTTGACCATTTAGAATAAGTATCCTTTGACTCAAATTGATGACTTGTTTGATCAGTTCCGAGGTGCAATGGTGTTTTCAAAGATTGATCCTAGATCTAGCAATTATTAGTTGAAGGTGAAAGAGTCTGATGTGTTGAAAACTGCTTTTAAGACTCGGTATGTGCACTATGAGTTTTTGGTGATGTTGTTTGGTTTAACTAACACCCTTACTACGTTCATGGATTTGATGAATCGAGTATTGCATTCATACTTGGATCAGTTTGTTGTGGTCCTCATAGATGATATTTTTGTATATTCTAGTTCTGAGAAGGATCACGACGAGCACTTAAGGGTTGTTTTGCAGATTCTTTGCGATAAGCAGTTATATGTAAAGTTAAGTAAGTGTGAATTTCAGCTTAATAAAGTTGTATTCTTAGGTCATGTTGTTCCGACAGAAATGATTTACGTGGATTCATTGGGAGCCACCTAGGAGTGTTACTGAAGTTAGTAGTTTCTTGGGTTTGGCTAGCTATTATCTTAGATTCATTGAAGGGTTTTCTCTTATTCAACAGTTTAAGGTAGTTTTTAATAAGGCACCAGTGTTGATTCAACAAGAGCGTGAAAAAGATTTTATGGTTTATAGTGATGCTCCATATTCGAGTCTTGGTTGTATGTTGATGTAAGAAGGTAAAGTTTTGGCTTGTGTTCGAGACAGTTGAAGACGCATGAGTGCAATTATCCTTTTCATGATTTGGAGTTAGCTGCTATGGTGTTTTGCATTTAAGATTTATATGAGCCTTAAATACTTCCTCGCCCAAAATAAGTTTAATTTAAGGAAAATTCGTTGGATTGAGTGGTTAAAGGATTATGATTGTATGATAGAGTATCATATTGGCAAATCAAATGTTGTTGAGAGATATGTTTTCACGCTTGAATTTAGTTAATGATGATGGTTTGTTGGCTGAACTTCAAGTGAGGCCAAGATTGTCCAAACAGATTAAGGAAAAGTAGCTTTCAGATAGAGAATTACTAAATAAGATTCGACAGGTTAACCAAGGAATTAAGGGAGATTTTGATGTTGATAGTGATTGTATCTTGAATTTTTGAGGTAGGTTGTGTGTGCCGCATGATGTAAATTTAAGGC
The DNA here is from genome assembly GCF_007990345.1 of Gossypium hirsutum. Taxonomy (NCBI): domain Eukaryota; kingdom Viridiplantae; phylum Streptophyta; class Magnoliopsida; order Malvales; family Malvaceae; genus Gossypium; species Gossypium hirsutum. The sequence continues at coordinate 28,717,524 of NC_053449.1, forward strand.
AAGCAATTTTTACCGAGGCGCATAATATCCCTTACACTGTGCACCCCGGTAGTGGTAAGATGTATCATGATCTTAGAGAGGTTTATTGGTGGCCTGGTTTGGAGTTTGATGTTACGGACTTTGTGACTCGATGTTTGGTTTGTCAGAAAGTTAAGGCAGAGCATTAGTTTCCTTCAGGTTTGTTGCAGTCGATTGCGGTTCCTGAATGAAAGTGGGAAAGGGTTACTGTGGATTTTGTTTTGGGTTTACCTTTGACTCTATCGAATAAGGATTTGGTTTGGGTTATAGTTGATTGGTTTACGTAGAGTGTGCATTTCTTAGTTGTGCATAATAATTATTCTTTGTAGAGTTAGCGAAGTTTGATATTGCTAAAATTTTCATCTTCATAGGGTTCCACTTTTGATAAATTCTAAAAGGGATTCGCGGTTTACATCGAGATTTTGGAAGATTTTACAAGAGGCTTTGGGGTCAAAACTTAGTTTCAGTACAACTTATCATCTTCAAACTAATGGTCTATATGAAAGGGTAATTCAGGTGTTAGAGATATGTTGTGAAGTTGTGTGATCAAATTTAGTGGTAGTTGGGAGCGATATTTGCCATTGGCAGAGTTTGCTGACAACAATAGTTTTCAAGCAAGTATTCGTATGGCACTATGTGAAGCGTTGTATGGTATGAAGTGTAGAACTCCTTTGTATTGGACTGAATTAGATGAGAGGCGAATTGTTGGACCAGATTTAGTTCGTGAGACTGAAGAGAAAGAAAGGTATATTTGTGAAAGGTTGAAAGCAACTTCTGATAAGCAACAATCTTATGCAGATTTCAAATGTCGAGATATTAAGTTTCAAGTTGGTGATAAGGTATTTTTGAAAGTTTCACTTTGGCTTGGAAGTAGGGGTGAAATTGTGAACTAAATTGAGATGTTGTAAATGTGTTATATGTTCATGATTTCTACTCTGAAAGAGTATATGTATAGGCATGTCATACATGATAATTGAAAACGATAATATTGTCCAAATGATTCAAATGTGCAGTGAAAGTAATCGAAAAATGGTAAGTAATATGTGTTTTTAAGGACAAATATTTTAGCCTTGTGATACTTGAGACCATTGGATATAATTGGCATGCCATAGGATTGTGAGTACTCTCCTATATTTGATTTGGGAGTTGAGGCCCTGGGACATGTTTGTATAGATTAATGCTAAATCCATTCAATGAGACATGTGTGGTGCGTTGGAGAGTTTAGCTTAATGCTTCACTTACGGGACATGTTTGACTCTATGAATCTATGTTGTGTGCTAGCGATTTGCATATCCAACGGCTGGTGATAGTGCCCACTTTTACTTTTCATAACTAAAGTGTTCTAATTGTGTGTATTGTGACGTTTACATGAATATGTTTGCATTGACTCTGTAAATAAACTATCGAATATGCATGTGAAGTAAAATATGTCAACTAAGTTAAGGATGGTATAATTATGCTACTTATATCTTTAAATAAAGCTTGATGAACTATTTGCATGGTAGATGTTCTAGGCATTCACTCAGCTTGTTAAGCTCACCCACTCCCTTCTTAAACCATTGCAGATTTGTAGCATCTCAGTGTGAGTGGTGTGGTTTCATAGGCCGATCCCAGCAAGCCTTTTTGTGATTTCATAGGTGTTTATTATCTATTCTTTTACGTCTTGGGAATAAGGCAATGTGGTAGACTATATGTTGGTTTTTACCATGATTTTTAAGTTGTTTAGACGGTTATTTTGCTTAGGACTTATGGACTTTCAATTTGAATTGTTGGTTTCTTGCTTGATCATGATTATGATTTTTGGGACTGTTACTTTGGACATTTTAGTGACCATTTGATGAAGTGAATTACACATGATTGTTAGACATTAGTTGGTATGAATTACATGCTTATAATTATTGTATTTTTTATGTCTAGAGACTAGGTATCGATAACCAAGTTTTAATATCAATACCTCCATGGTTTTTATAGTGCGAAGTCAGTAATGCTATTTGGTATCAATATCTTATCATCAGTATCGATACTTGGGGTAAAATTATCGATATTTTTTGAAAGGTATAGACAATTTTCGAGACTTTGGATTTTAGTCGAGAAAAGAATGCTGATTTGGTACCAATTTTCCAAGCGGTGTCGATACCACTTGAGAAAAATATCGATGCCCATATTCTAGTATCTATACCTACATACTTGATTAGAAATTTTTTCTAAATAGACCTTGTGCATGTTTACTTATTATTATAAGACCATTTTATGTATGTTTAACATGCAATAATGATAATTAAAGAGTATGACTGTCTTAAATCCATACGAATGTTAATAAGAAAGACATTTTTCTAGAATGAGCCTTTTATTTGTTGTGTATGACATGGGACGGTTGTGTGCCATCTTGGTATTTGGGCTCGATGACTGAGCCGGGTATAGGGTGTTGCAAGTGTAAACATAAACTCTATTTCCCATTAATTAAGGGCAATTTTTTTCACAAGCAAATAAAATGGAAAACATTTTTTTTTCTATAGTAGTGTAATTACACTGTGCTAAGTTAAATGTCTTACTTGCATAATTAATAGAGAAAAATATGTTTTTTCTTTCTTGTCCTAGCATTGCTCCTACAACATAACCACTAACATCACACATTATAATAAAGGGTTCTGGCTAATTAGAAATAATGATAATAGGGGCAGTTAACACTGAGCTCGTTTTTTAGGACCAAGGAAGCAAGGTGCGAGAAGCCTTCTTCCACATGATGTCCGAATGGTTTATCGAATTTATTAAAAAAAATCAGATGGCTCAACGACCTCCGTCCCCTCCTTTACCCCAATCAACTCCCCTTATTCCTCAAGGTTCGGAATAGGTACATGTAAATAAGCACCCAAGAGTTTTTAGAATTGAAGCAAGGACATAGAAGTGTAGTTGAATATGAGAGAGAGTTTGTATGACTCAATAAATATGCTAGAGAGTGTATTCCATCAGAGGTTTTTATGTGTACACGGTTTGAAGAAGGTTTGAACGAGGATATCTGAGTATTGGTTGAACTATTTGAGTTAAAAGAATCCATTGTTTTAATAGATCGGGCACATAAAGCGGAAGAACTGACCAAAGCAAAAAAGAAAGGCAAATTTTGATGTTTGAGACTCGAAAAAGGGGCCAATGGGAAATTCTTTTTCTTCTCCAACAAAGAAAGTGAAAGAATCTCATAATCGTATGTTACCTCCATCTGGGTTTTCCACAAGAGATAGAGGGAAGTAAGCTAGTTCGAGACCCCAGGCTCTCTTTGTAGCTAGTTTGGGTAGTTGTTGTAATAATAAGCTAGAATGTTATCAATGCAATAAAAGACATTTTGAGGAGTTTCGACTGAAAGAAGGATCATGTTTCAAATGTGATTCGTTTGATCATTTCCTTCGAGATTTTCTAGAAATATTCGACAGAGAAAAAGTCAAAAATGTTTGATCCGAAAGTGTGCCATCTAAAGGTAGACCACTAAAGAATAGTGGAAATGTGAGAATTAGTAAAAGTGGAATGAAAGACTCTACAGTTCGACCTGAGGCTCATGCACCTACTAGGGCTTATGCAATTAGAGTTCGTGAAGGTGCTTCAACACTTGATGTGATTGCTGGTACTTTAACTCTATTTGATGTTACTATCTATGCTTTGATTGATCCGGAATAAACACATTCGTATATATGCACTGCATTAGTAATAGATAAGAAAATACCAGTTTGATTGACCCAGAATAAACACATTCATATATATGCACTACATTAGTAATAGATAAGAAAATACGAGTAGAATCAACTGAATTTGAATTCAAAGTAACTAATCTGATAGGTTAGTATGTGTTAGTGGACAAAGTCTATAGAAATTGTGCCTTGAAGATTTGAGATTGCAACTTTCTGACTAATTTGATGCTATTTTCATTTGATGAATTTGATTTGATTCTCGACATGGATTGATTAACTTTACATGATGTGGTTGTGAATTGTAGACAGAAACAGATTATTTTGAAATGTCAAAATGGTGACACAGTCAGGGTTTAGTCGGATAGTTTTAACAGCACCACCAATATTATTTCTTCTCTGGTCGCTCGAAAATGTATTAAAAAAAGGGTGTGAGACATAGTTAGCATATATTTTAGATACCAAAGTTTTAGAATCGAATATGGAATTGTTCAAACAATTTTTTATTTCACGGATGTATTTCTAGAGGAATTGTCAGGGTTATCGCCAAATAGAGAGGTTGAATTTTCTATTGAATTAGTATCGGGAACTTCTCCGATTTCAATTACTCCATATAGAATGGCACCGACAGAGTTAAAAGAATTAAAATTACAGTTGCAAGAGTTGATAGATAAAGGTTTTGTTCGGCCTGTCGTATCTCCCTAGGAGGCACTTGTATTCTTTGTTAAGATAAAGGTTATGTATTGCTAATTGGTAGCTTAATAAAGTCACAATCAATAACAGGTATCCATTACCACTTATTTATGATTTTTTTATCAGCTGAAAGGTGCGATGGTTTTGTCTAAATTTGATCTACGTTCTGAATACTACCATCTTTGGGTGAAAGATTTAGATGTGTCGAAAACAGCTTTCAGAACTTGGTACGGATATTATGAATTTTTGGTTTAGCAAACGCCCCTGTTATATTTATGGATTTGATGAATGGAATATTTTGGTCGTATTTGGATAGATTTGTGGTAGTTTTCATCAATGATATATTGGTTTATTCAAAAGATGAAATTTAGCATGTCCAACACTTGAGTATTGTTTTACAAACTTTGCGTGATAAACAGTTATTTACAAAACTCAGTAAATGCGAGTTTTGGCTTTGAGAAGTCACGTTTTTGGGTCATGTAGTGTCGGCTGATGGCATTAGAGTGCATCCAAGAAAAATATCAGCTATTATGGACTGGAAACCTCCAAGAAATGTCACTGAAATTAGAAGTTTTTTGGGTCTGGCCGGATATTACAGACGATTTTTCAAAGGGCTCTTGATGATTACTTCAGCGTTGACAAAGCTACTACAGAAAGAGCTAAAGTTTGCTTGGTTCGATAAATGCCAATGGAGTTTTGATCAGTTGAAAGCAATGTTTACCGAAGCCCTTCTATTAGTTCAACCAGAGCCTGACAAAGAATTTTTTATTTTTAGTAATGCTTCGCTTAAGGGGTTAGGTTGTGTTCTGATGCAGGAAGGCAAGGTTGTAGCATATGCTTCCCATTAGTTGAAACCACACGAGAGAAATTATCTGGCACATGATTTGGAGCTTCCTCTAATGTGTTTGCCTTGAAAATTTGGTCACACTATTTATACAGAGAAAAATGCCACATTTTTATGGATCACCAAATCTTAAAATACTTAATGTCACAAAAAGAACTAAATTTATGATAGCATAGATGGTTGGTGTTGTTAAAAGATTATAATATTATTACTGACTCTCACCCGGGAAAAGCCAATATTGTTGCGGATGCTTTCAGTAGAAAGTCATTGTTTGCTCTGAAAGCTTTGAATACTCGGTTGACGCTTGTTAATGATGGTTCTATTTTAGTAAAATTAAAAGCTAAACCGATGTTTCTACAATAGATCTGTGAAGCGTAGAAAAATGATTCATAATTAATTGTTAAACGAGATCAGATTGAAAAGTCACCAGATTCAGATTTTCACATTGATTTAGATGATAGTTTATATTTCTGAAATAGGTTATGTGTTCTAAGGAATACTAGTGTTAAACAAGATATCTGACAGGAAGCTCATAGCAGCAATTATTCGATTCATCCCATTAGTAAGAAAATGTATGGTGATTTAAAACAAATGTACTGGTGGCTAGGTATGAAACGTGAGATCTCGGAATTTGTATCGAAGTGTTTGATTTGTTAGTAAGTTAAAGCTGAGCATCAGGTACCTTGAGGATTACTTCAGCCTATATGATTCTGAAGTGGTTATAGAAGCAAGTTCATGGATTTTGTGTCAGGGCCACCGTTATCTCTAAGGAAAAAGGATGCCTCATGGGTTGTTGTGGATTGTTTGACTAAATTTGCACATTTTATTCTCGCACATACAGAATATTCACTAGAGAGATTGGTAGAGTTATATGTTGCTAAGATTATGAAATTACATGAGGTGCCATTTTCGATTATTTTCAATCGGGATCCGTGATTTACTTCTAGATTCTGAAGTAAACTACACGAAGCTTTTGGCACCAAAATGCATTTTATTATAATGTTTCATCCGCAGACTGATGGTCAGCCAGAACGAGTGATTCAAATACTCGAGGATATACTCTGTTGTTGTATTCTTCAGTTTGAAGGTAGCTAGGAAAAAATATTTCATTAGTTTAATTTATGTATAATAACAGTTACCAGTCGAGTATTAAAATGGCCCCGTATGAAACTTTGTATGGTTGAAAGTGTAGAAATTCATTATATTAGATTGAATTCAATGAGAAAAACCTTTTCAGAACTAATCTGATTCGTGAAATCGAAGAGAAAGTCAAGGTAATACGAGAATGTTTGAAAGTTGCTTCCAATCGTCAGAAGTCATGTTGATTTGAAAAGAAAAGATATTGAATTTTAGGTCGGTGATAGAGTGTTCTTGAAAGTATCACCCTGGAACAAAATTTTTCATTTTGGCTAAAAAAGGAAGCTTTTTAGTCTGCATTTCATTAGGCTATATAGATTATTGAGAGAATTAGGTCAATAGCTTACCGTTTAGCTTTCTATCTGAATTAGAGAAAATTCATAATGTCTTACATGTATCGATGTTGCGACGGTACAAATCTGACCCCTCACATGTGATTTAACCAATCAATGTGGAAATTCAGCCTGATATGTCCTATGGTGAGGAACCAATTAGAATTTTGGCTCGTGAAGTTAAAGAATTAAGAAATAAACATATAGATTTGGTTAAAGTTCTTTGGCACTATCACGGTGTCGAGGAAGCCATTTGGGAACCAGAAGAAGCTATGAGAGTTTACCACCTCTAAACGTACCAATGTCCAGAGTAGAAATCCTTCACAAAAGATGTGGAAAAATGGTATCCACAAGTATACAGGTGATGTTGTAATATAGTTACAACGAAGTAGGTCAGTACTCCGAGGATGGTACCCAAGAGAGGTGAGAACTAATTTAATTCTAAGTTACACATAAATAGATGTACTAAAAACTTTAGTTAGATTATAATACGAAAGATTAAAAGAAGGGCTTTTGGATAAATGATAATAAAATTATGGGAAAAGAAATAACAAAAGATAAACAAAAAGCAATAAATCAAATAAAAGAATATATATTAGATCTGGGAATAGGTGATTAGCTCGCCTTGGTAATTGTGATCAACTATTGTCTCGGGTTTTCTCGTTCAATCAACTACTCAATACCTCAATACGATCTTCCGATACATCCACTGAACTACTGATTCAATAGGAACTACTTATCTTCCAACCTCACAGTCTAGACTGGTTCAGGGTTAAGGTGTCCACGGATAGACCATTCCAATTTTAAGTTAATTCCTACCTTGATGACTTCCTAAGGTTGTTAGGCTCAGGGTTTAGGTTCTTTCTTTCCTGAACAATTGATCTGTTGGGAAATCACTACAAAATAGTCAATTATTCATACCTTCACTCGTTAATTCCCCACAGAAGGATTAATTCCTCATGGATCTAGTAAACCATATAAACTTGAATGAAAGAATGAACATGAAGAACAATTTCAATAGTAATAGTTTAGAAGCCTGATTATATTAACTTTAAATGAAAAATCCTCACAGAGTTTTAGAATAATTTTAGAATCTGATTTCTTCCCGAAAGCAAATAACAAGAATCGAAATAAATTTTAATCCCTAAAAGAAAAGGAAAACTAAAGTCTAAAACTAAAGAGAAAATTATTGTAACACCCCTTACCCGTATTCGATGCCGGAATAGGGTACGAGGCATTCCTAGAACACATACATTTGCATAAGTATTAAACCGAGTTACAAAATTTCATTCAAATTAAGATTTTCCAAATTATTAACATACTTTTATAAATCTTTACATTATAACTTCAAAATACTATAATTATAACAAATAGGGCCTACGAGACCCGATACTTACTCATGTAATTCTATGTTTCATTTTTATTTCATTCAATTCACAATTTCGCATGTTCATAATTCAAATCAATTTCTCAATCCAATATACATTTCAGTACCATCATAATTCTTTTAATTCAAAACATATCACTAGAAACTTCCATTTAATTCACGTACAATTCAATATCATTAAGTTCAATACTAATACGTATTCACCATTTAACTCAACGTTTATCGATTTTACCCTTCATTAACACATTTATAAAATTCTTAGTATTGCAATGCAAACATCACTTAAGCTTAAATAACAACATCGAATCAACTCACCATCCTCTTTTTCATCATTTTATTCTTCAAGTATGAACTTAGTATTTCATTTCCTTTCCACACCCATTTCCTACGAATATTACACAAAACAATAACATATCATTCAACCATAGTTGCAAGCTAGTGCATTTAATCCATATACCATTCATGGCCTTACTTCATACCAAATCATATACCAAATATACCATACATACATACTATGAAATTTTATTTTCCAATATGAGCTTAAATCATGATCAATAACATACAAATGTAAGCATCATTTCTATTTCCACGTTTATCGATTATAATTGATCATATAACCAATTATACATAAATCATTCATATATATATATATATATTTAATTTTCCTCCTCCTTCTCTCCATTCCACATCCTTAGTGTACTTAACATTCTTAGAAATAACATTTTCTATAGTTTCTTTATTCATCCTTATGTATATTCAAAGCTATCTATCCAAGTCAGTATCACTAAATTATTTTTATCTTGAGCTAATGAACTCCAAATTAAGAACTGTTAATTTTCCCTGAAACTAGACTCACATATCTTCTTACCATAAAATTTTCACAATTTTTGGATTAGCGAAATTGTGACGGCCCAAAGTTGACCCTAGTCGAAAAGTGGTTTCGGGACCACGAAACCGAGTCTTATAAATAATTAAAAATTATATTCTGTGTTTATGATGTGAGTAATTGCATGTGTGAAAGTTTCATGCATTAATTTGATCATCTTTATGTGAATCTTTTTTATATGGACTTATATGAAACTTTGTTGGAAAGTGAGAGGCTAATTTACAATGGTCTAATAGTACATGCATTGAAAGGAGTGGTTTTGCATGTCAATTTACCCAAGTTAAATATGGTGGCCGGCCATGTTATGGAGTAAATAATATTATAACTATTTTATGCTAATAGTTTATGTTACAAAATGAAATAATGAATAAGGTTAATAAAATACAAGTTAGTGGGAGGAAAAACCAAAGTTAGCCTATGTTTTCTCCTCCATTGCCGTAACTAGAGAAAGAAGAGGAAGAAAAGCCTTTGGGGAAGAAAATTCGGCTAAGGTGGATACCTAAAGTAAGGTAAGTTCAATGTCATTCTTGGAAAACTTATGCACCATTTGGATGATTAGTTTAACTTCTACCTATTTTATGGTTTGAAGATAGGTTTTGTATGAGTTAAGTTTCGGTTAAGGTGGATTGATTAATTGGGTTTTATAAGGAAATTATGCCATAGCTGAATGTGTCTTGAAGAAGATGTCATATGTGCTTATTATAAGTATATGTATGTTCGGCTAATGAGTTTGAATTGAAGTTTCGATAGGTTGTGGGTTGAGTGGCCGAGTGAACTATAGGCTTTGCAAGGATGGAATTTACTTATAAGTTGTGTGTGTATGGCTTTATTTGCTAATGACATTTAAGAGTTTAAATCTTGAATAATGTTATGCATAGGTTTCGGCCATGAATCCTTGTGTTATAACACTTGCTTAATAATGAAAGAACATGAGCTTAAAGCTTGAGTAACACTCGGCTTTAGTGTAAGTTAAAATTTGTTAGAAAATAATTTTCAAGTTAGTAGATTATGTGTTAAGAGAGGGATTTAGAATGTATATATATATAGCTGAATGTGATATGTGTGAATTATATGTTAAATCAAGGCTTGGTAAGCTAGCTATTAAGGTGAAATGCTAATGTTAGTATTTGATTTGGTAATAATCTGTTTGGGGACAGCAGCAGTAAGGTGATTTTGGAAAATCGCCATAAATTGTAGGAGTTGAATTAGAAGCTGAGTGAATTATGTCATTAAAGCTTGAAGAGTCTATTTTCTTACAAAGGAAACTATAAAAACAAAAGAGTTACCTATCTTGAGATATTTGAAGTATTGTGGGGCTGAGTCAAAATGACTGCTGGATTCCCTGTTCTGTTTTTAGAAAATCATTATAAATTGTACAAAAATGATTATAAGATAAAATTTATATGCTTAGACTCCTTAATGAGTCTAGTTTCAAATGAGATCAAATACAACACATTTGGAATTCTGTAAAGTGAGAAATTGGATTCGTAGTGAAGAGTGGTCAGAATAGTCAACCAGTGAAATAGGGGAAACTTTAAGAAAAATCTGGTATTGATTGGCCAAGCCTAAAATTCTGAAAATTTTATGGATGGAAGATATACGAGTCTATATTCAGGGAAAATTAACGGCAAGTGATTTGGAGTTTAGTAGCTCCAGTTATAAGTAATTTAGTAACTACTGCTCAGGAAAACAGCTCGTAGTGAATATGTGATTTTGTTGTAAACATTAATGAAAGTTTGCCGATGAATTATTTATTGATTAATATAAAGCTTGCTATAATCTATGTGTGTGAAAGTCGGATCAATATATATAATATTATTCTGAAAGTAATACTTGAATAGTCGATTAATGACTATTTTAAATTTTGTTGAACTTAAGCTCAAGAGCAAGGGGGAACTAGATCCGATAAAGGGAAGGAAAAAGTAATTGAATAGCCGTTGAAGTCGTTCGACGACATTTGAGGTAAGTCTTCGAGTAATGATCCTACTTGAATTATATTGAAATGAATAGTCATACTATGACGGATAGTCGAATGTGCTTAGAGACTATGTTATAAAGCCAATTGAAATTATGCTCTTTGTGTGCGGCTACTGAGCCGAAATTTGAAAGGTTTAATAAATGTTTTGTGTTTGAGCCTTAGTAACGAAGAAATGAAATGGATGTGTTATGATTATTGATATATGTGTGCATGAGCATTTGAAATATATCCGGGCTAAGACCCGAAGGCAATTATGCGAGTTGATATATCCGGGCTAAGACCCGAAGGCAATTATGCGAGTTAATATATCCGGGCTAAGACCCGAAGGCAATTATGCGAGTTGATATATCCGGGCTAAGACCCGAAGGCAATTATGCGAGTTAATATGTCCGGGCTATGACCCGAAGGCAATTATGCGAGATGATATATCCGGGCTAAGACCCGAAGGCAATTATGCAAGTTGATATGTCCGGGTTAAGACCCGAAGGCAAAGGTGTTTGCGGTTGTATTCGGTTAAATACCGAAGAAACTTGGGTTTGAATGTGAGCGTTTTGTGCTGTAACTAATTCAATAAATATGCTCGACCAACCCGAACGATAAGGTGTGTTGCATGTGCATTGGAAAAGTCGATTCGTTTTAAATAGTATTCGTGCGATCGGCTAACGAATTTTCGGCTTTTAGAAAGGTTGATACTTTGTGTATATATGTTGATGGAGTGTGAAGTAAGTATGATTATGAGAATGTGTGTTAATAAAGTGATTTAGTTAGCTATGTGAATGTAATACTGTAGTCAAAGCCGATTTCATTACTTGAGACTTACTAAGCTTAAAATGCTTACCCGGTTGCTTTGGCTCTCTGTTTTATAGATTTTGTTCGTTAGCTATCGGATTCGGGATCAGCGAAGTCGAAGTCATCTACACTATCAAGCTCTTTTGGTACTCTTTTAGTTGAACTCTGGATATGGCATGTATAGGACTACCCCCTGTTGTTTAAGTTCTTTTGTGATGTATGTGTGTAAAGCCATGCGAAAATGGCTTGTAGATGTGGAGTATGGCATTAGACCATTTGTGTTTATGTATGTATATATATGGTTTCACGATGTGACTATGGATTGAAATGGAAGTGTTGGGCTAATGATCAGCCATTGGAATGGCTAAATATGATCACATGTGGACCTATGTATGGCAAAACCCTAGTTGGTCCATGGTAACCACAAAATAGGTAAAGTTTATCTTGAAAACAGATTTTGACAGCAACAGTGGTGTAGAATTGAAAAATCACATAAATTCGTAGGAGTGGAATTAAATAGTGAATAAATTATGTAATCGAACCTTGATGAATCTACTTTCATATGGAAGTAACGAAACAATTATAGGAACAGTACAGAAAGAGATATTCGGGTTCTTGTGGAACAGGGCCAGAACAGTTTCTGGATTCACTGTTCCGCCTTTGGAAATTCACTATAAATTGACCAGAGATAATTAGGGGTCATACCATATATGTATGGATTCCTCTCTGAGTCTAGTTTCCATAGAAACAAACGGCATTAGTATTGAAGCCCTGTGCAGAGAGATATCCCAGTCGTAATGGGAAAAGGTCAGTGTAGTCGACCCCTGTAACATGAGAGACTTTGACTAATAAACTGTACTAATGGGCCCGACCAAAAATTCTAGAAAAAAATATATAGGTGGGGACATGAGTCTAGTTTCAGGGAAAAATCACAAAACTGATTTTCGAGTTGTGAAACTCAAGATATGATTTTTGAAGCGACTAGTACTCAGACTGGGCAGTGTCTGGAAAAATTTTTAAAAGTCTGTCAACACCTCGTATTCGACTCCGGTGACGGTCTCGGGTTTGGGGTGTTACAATTTAGTGGTATCAGAGCTACGGTTTAGTCGATTCTAGGACTACCGTAATGTGTTGGGGTCTAGCTATACATGCCATTTTATGTGATTAATTGATAGTGTGGTGATTTCTGACATTTGCAAATGTGTTTATTTATAGTAATGGATCCCGATCCCAACCGAGCGGTAGCTGATGATCTTGAGAGTGTAGCGCCTGCTCCCGCACAAGGGACAGCGCCGGTGGACTCTCAACCTAATGCGAGTAGCCCGAACGATGAAGCTAGACAAGCTTTCTATAGCGTGATGAATGATTGGTTCAACCAATACATTCGAACTAATACGGCTGTTCCACAACCTCCATTCCCGACAAACACCACCCCCGCACCTACAATACCTCCGGTAACTGACCAAATAAGGTCAAATAAGCCCCCAGTTGACCGAATCCGAAAACATGGGGCTACTGAATTTAAAGCTACGGATAGCGACGATGCCGAGCAAGCTGAATTTTGGTTGGACAACACTATCCGGGTACTCGATGAGCTGTCTTGTACACCCGATGAATGTCTAAAGTGTGCTATCTCCTTGCTACGTGATTCTGCCTATTATTGGTGGAGTACTCTGACTTCTGTCGTGCCCCGGGAGCAAGTAACTTGGGAGTTTTTCCAAACTGAGTTTCGGAAAAAGTATATCAGTCAGAGATTTGTTGATCAAAAACGGAAGGAATTTCTTGAGCTTAAGCAAGGTTCTATGTCAGTTACTGATTACGAGCGAAAATTTGTTAGACTTAGTAGATACGCTCGGGAATGTGTTTCGTCCGAGGCTGTTATGTGTAAACGCTTCGAAGATGGGCTGAATGAAGATATAAAAATGTTCGTTGGCATTCTTGAGATACGAGAGTTCGTAGTACTTGTCGAGCGAGCTTGTAAAGCCGAAGAGCTTAGAAAGGAAAAACAAAAAGTTGATGTGGGAACCGGGGAGTTTCGTAAAAGATTCTCGGGAAAGTCTCATCAACAGGCATCGAAGAAATTTCGAGATGATGTGGGCCGGTCTAAAAGCACTTCGGGCCTTTTTAGACGAGATCGTGATCGACCCCCTGTGGGTACACGAGGCACTTCAGTCGCCAGTGTTGGGAATGAACGTCGAGGCCGAACGGAATGTCGACATTGCGGTAAATGGCATTTGGGGAGTTGTAGATTCCATGACCGCTCCTGTTACAAGTGCGGATCAGTGGACCACTTCATTAAAGATTGCCCGAGGCTGTCCGAACAGAATGTAAATCAGAGTGGGAAACCGGGTGCTACCACTGCTCGAGGTAGACCATCTAGAAATATGGGCAATGCTAGTGGTGGTCAGAGAGGATCTAGAGATGCTACGACCAGATCCGAGGCTCGTGCACCTGCTAGAGCATATGCTATACGTGCCCGCGAGGATGCTTCTTCGCCTGATGTTATTACCGGTACTTTTACTCTCTTTGATACTAATGTAATTGCTTTGATTGACCCCGGTTCTACTCATTCGTACATATGTGAAACCTTAGCATCCAGTAAGACTTTACCTATTGAGTCTACTGAGTTTGTAATTCGGGTGTCAAATCCCTTGGGTCGTTACGTGCTTGTCGACAAAGTGTGTAAGAAATGTCCCTAGCAATTCGAGGTTCCTGTTTTCCAGCGGACTTGATGCTTTTGCCGTTTGATGAATTTGATGTTATCCTTGGGTTGGATTGGTTGACCGTGCATGATGCGGTTGTGAATTGCAAAAGTAAGACTATTGATTTGAGGTGTGCAAATAACGAAGTAATCCGAGTTGAGTCTACGGATTTGGATGGGTTGCCCGCTGTAATATCCTCAATGTTGGCCCAGAAATATGTGAGAAAAGGGTGCGAAGCATACCTTGCGTATGTACTGGATGACCAAGAACTAGAAAAGAAACCTGAATCTGTGCCGGTGGTTTGTGAATACCCGGATGTTTTTCCTGAAGAATTACCGGGTTTACCACCTGTTCGGGAGATAGAGTTTGGTATTGAGCTTATACCTGGGACTACGCCGATTTCGATAGCTCCGTATCGTATGGCACCAACTGAGTTAAAAGAGTTGAAAGCTCAGCTGCAAGAATTGACGGATAGAGGTTTCGCTCGGCCAAGTTTCTCACCTTGGGGTGCACCAGTATTGTTCGTGAAAAAGAAGGACGGAACCATGAGGTTGTGCATTGACTATCGTCAACTGAATAAAGTGACGATAAAGAATAAATACCCACTACCGCGTATCGATGATTTGTTTGATCAACTAAAGGGGGCCTCAGTGTTCTCAAAAATAGATTTGAGATCGGGTTATTATCAGTTGCGGATTCGAGATTCAGACGTACCCAAAACTGCTTTCAGAACGAGGTACGGTCACTACGAATTCTTAGTGATGCCGTTTGGGCTCACTAATGCCCCGGCAGTATTTATGGATTTGATGAATCGGATCTTCAGACCATATTTGGATCGGTTCGTAGTTGTGTTCATTGATGACATCTTGGTCTATTCAAGAGATGAGACCGAACATGCTGAGCACCTGAGACTAGTGTTGCAAATTTTACGGGATAAGCAGTTATATGCTAAGTTCAGTAAGTGTGAGTTCTGGTTAAGAGAGGTTAGCTTCTTGGGTCATGTGGTATCCGCGTCGGGTATTCGAGTTGACCCGAACAAAATTTCAGCCATACTTGACTGGAAACCTCCGAGAAATGTTACTGAAGTTCGGAGCTTTTTGGGGCTCGCCGGTTATTACCGACGATTTGTGAAAGGTTTCTCGATGATAGCCACACCAATGACGAAGCTACTTCAAAAGGATGTTAAGTTCGAGTGGACGGAGAAATGTCAGAAAAGTTTCGACCAACTGAAAACTCATTTGACTGAAGCTCCAATTTTGGTGCAACCCGAATCGGGTAAAGAGTTTGTCATCTATAGTGACGCATCCCTACTTGGGTTGGGTTGCGTATTGATGCAAGAAGGTCGAGTCGTGGCCTATGCGTCGAGACAATTGAAGCCACACGAGAGGAATTATCCGACCCATGATCTCGAACTAGCTGCCATCGTATTTGCTTTAAAAATATGGCGACATTATCTGTTTGGTGAGAAGTGCCATGTATTTTCGGACCACAAAAGTCTCAAATATTTGATGACTCAACGAGACTTGAATCTGCGACAAAGACGTTGGCTTGAGTTATTGAAAGATTACGAGCTTGTCATTGATTACCACCCGGGAAAGGCTAACGTGGTTGCGGACGCCTTAAGCCGGAAGTCATTGTTTGCTTTGCGAGCGATGAACGTGCATTTGTCTGTTCTACCAGACAATGTGTTAGTAGCTGAATTAAAAGCTAAACCATTATTGACTCACCAAATTCGTGAAGCTCAGAAAGTCGATGATGAATTGGTTGCAAAACGGGCTGAGTGTTTTCCGAACGAGGATCAGAGTTTCAAATTGACGACGATAATTGTTTGAGGTTCAGAAATCGGTTGTGTGTTCCAAGGAATTCGGAACTCATTTCGATGATTCTGAACGAAGCCCATTGTAGCCGAATGTCAATTCACCCGGGAGTACGAAAATGTACAACGATTTGAAACGTCAATTTTGGTGGCATGGTATGAAACGGGACATCTCCGACTTTGTTTCGAGATGTTTAATATGTCAACAAGTGAAAGCGGAACATCAAGTGCCTTCAGGATTACTCCAGCCGATCATGATACCCGAGTGGAAATGGGATCGAGTCACAATGGACTTTGTGTCCGGACTGCCCTTGTCAGCAAGTAAGAAGGATGCGATATGGGTTGTTGTCGATAGACTAACTAAGTCGGCTCACTTTATCCCCGTGCGTACGGATTTTTCATTGGATAAACTAGCTGAATTGTATGTTTCTCAGATTGTGAGATTACACGGGGTACCGATTTCTATTGTGTCGGATAGAGATCCGAGATTCACCTCGCGATTTTGGAAGAAATTGCAAGAAGCTTTGGGTACCAAGCTGCATTTTAGCACCGCTTTTCATCCACAAACAGATGGTCAATCCGAGCGGATAATTCAGATACTTGAGGATATGTTGAGATGTTGCATCCTCGAGTTCAGTAGTTCATGGGAACGGTACTTACCTTTGATTGAATTCGCTTACAACAATAGTTTTCAATCAAGTATTAAGATGGCACCCTACGAGGCTTTGTACGGTCGTAAATGCCGTACACCATTGTTTTGGACCGAGCTCGGTGAAAGTAAAATTTTCGGAGTTGATTTGATTAGAGATGCTGAACAGAAAGTAAAGGTAATCCGTGAAAGTCTGAAGATAGCCACGGATCGTCAGAAATCGTACGCAGATTTGAAACGAAAAGACATCGAGTATCAGGTGGGAGACAAAGTGTTCCTTAAGGTTTCACCTTGGAAAAAGATACTCAGGTTCGGCCGTAAGGGCAAGTTGAGCCCAAGATTCATTGGGCCGTACGAAATCTCCGAACGAGTTGGCCCGGTTGCGTATAGATTGATTTTGCCCCGGAGCTTGAAAAGATTCATGACGTCTTTCATGTTTCGATGCTTCGACGCTATCGATCTGATCCATCGCACATAATTAGCCCATCGGAGGTTGGAATTCAAGTCGACATGAGCTATGAAGAAGAACCGATGCGTATCCTAGCTCGTGAAGTAAAGGAGTTGCGAAACAAAAGAGTTCCGCTAGTAAAGGTGTTATGGCTCAAACACGGGATCGAGGAAGCTACTTGGGAGACCGAGAGCTCAATGAAAGAACGATACCCAAACCTATTTACCGGTAAGATTTTCGGGGACGAAAATTTCTTAAGTGGGGGAGAGTTGTGACGGCCCAAAGTTGACCCTAGTCGAAAAGTGGTTTCGGGACCACGAAACCGAGTCTTATAAATAATTAAAAATTATATTCTGTGTTTATGATGTGAGTAATTGCATGTGTGAAAGTTTCATGCATTAATTTGATCATCTTTATGTGAATCTTTTTATATGGACTTATATGAAACTTTGTTGGAAAGTGAGAGGCTAATTTACAATGGTCTAATAGTACATGCATTGAAAGGAGTGGTTTTGCATGTCAATTTACCCAAGTTAAATATGGTGGCCGGCCATGTTATGGAGTAAATAATATTATAATTTTATGCTAATAGTTTATGTTACAAATGAAATATGAATAAGGTTAATAAAATACAAGTTAGTGGGAGGAAAAACCAAAGTTAGCCTATGTTTTCTCCTCCATTGCCGTAACTAGAGAAAGAAGAGGAAGAAAAGCCTTTGGGGAAGAAAATTCGGCTAAGGTGGATACCTAAAGTAAGGTAAGTTCAATGTCATTCTTGGAAACTTATGCACCATTTGGATGATTAGTTAACTTCTACCTATTTTATGGTTGAAGATAGGTTTTGTATGAGTTAAGTTTCGGTTAAGGTGGATTGATTAATTGGGTTTATAAGGAAATTATGCCATAGCTGAATGTGTCTTGAAGAAGATGTCATATTGCTTATTATAAGTATATGTATGTTCGGCTAATGAGTTTGAATTGAAGTTTCGATAGGTTGTGGGTTGAGTGGCCGAGTGAACTATAGGCTTTGCAAGGATGGAATTTACTTATAAGTTGTGTGTGTATGGCTTTATTTGCTAATGACATTTAAGAGTTTAAATCTTGAATAATGTTATGCATAGGTTTCGGCCATGAATCCTTGTGTTATAACACTTGCTTAATAATGAAAGAACATGAGCTTAAAGCTTGAGTAACACTCGGCTTTAGTGTAAGTTAAAATTGTTAGAAAATAATTTTCAAGTTAGTAGATTATGTGTTAAGAGAGGGATTAGAATGTAATATATATAGCTGAATGTGATATGTGTGAATTATATGTTAAATCAAGGCTTGGTAAGCTAGCTATTAAGGTGAAATGCTAATGTTAGTATTGATTTGGTAATAATCTGTTTGGGACAGCAGCAGTAAGGTGATTTGGAAATCGCCATAAATTGTAGGAGTTGAATTAGAAGCTGAGTGAATTATGTCATTAAGCTTGAAGAGTCTATTTCTACAAAGGAAACTATAAAAACAAAGAGTTACTATCTTGAGATATTTGAAGTATTGTGGGCTGAGTCAAATGACTGCTGGATTCCCTGTTCTGTTTTAGAAAATCATTATAAATTGTACAAAAATGATTATAAGATAAAATTTATATGCTTAGACTCCTTAATGAGTCTAGTTTCAAATGAGATCAATACAACACATTTGGAATTCTGTAAAGTGAGAATTGGATTCGTAGTGAAGAGTGGTCAGAATAGTCAACCAGTGAAATAGGGGAAACTTTAAGAAAAATCTGGTATTGATTGGCCAAGCCTAAAATTCTGAAAATTTTATGGATGGAAGATATACGAGTCTATATTCAGGGAAAATTAACGGCAAGTGATTTGGAGTTTAGTAGCTCCAGTTATAAGTAATTTAGTAACTACTGCTCAGGAAAACAGCTCGTAGTGAATATGTGATTTTGTTGTAAACATTAATGAAAGTTGCCGATGAATTATTATTGATTAATATAAAGCTTGCTATAATCTATGTGTGTGAAAGTCGGATCAATATATATAATATTATTCTGAAAGTAATACTTGAATAGTCGATTAATGACTATTTTAAATTTTGTTGAACTTAAGCTCAAGAGCAAGGGGGAACTAGATCCGATAAAGGGAAGGAAAAAGTAATTGAATAGCCGTTGAAGTCGTTCGACGACATTTGAGGTAAGTCTTCGAGTAATGATCCTACTTGAATTATATGAAATGAATAGTCATACTATGACGGATAGTCGAATGTGCTTAGAGACTATGTATAAAGCCAATTGAAATTATGCTCTTTGTGGGCTACTGAGCCGAAATTTGAAAGTTTAATAAATGTTTGTGTTTGAGCCTTAGTAACGAAGAATGAAATGGATGTGTTATGATTATTGATATATGTGTGCATGAGCATTGAAATATATCCGGCTAAGACCCGAAGGCAATTATGCGAGTTGATATATCCGGGCTAAGACCCGAAGGCATTAGCGAGTTAATATATCCGGGCTAAGACCCGAAGGCATTATGCGAGTTGATATATCCGGGCTAAGACCCGAAGGCAATTATGCGAGTAATATGGGCTATGACCCGAAGGCAATTATGCGAGATGATAATCCGGGCTAAGACCCGAAGGCAATTATGCAAGTTGATATGTCCGGGTTAAGACCCGAAGGCAAAGGTGTTTGCGGTTGTATTCGGTTAAATACCGAAGAAACTTGGGTTTGAATGTGAGCGTTTTGTGCTGTAACTATTCAATAAATATGCTCGACCAACCCGAACGATAAGGTGTGTTGCATGTGCATTGGAAAAGTCGATCGTTTAAATAGTATTCGTGCGATCGGCTAACGAATTTTCGGCTTTAGAAAGGTTGATACTTTGTGTATATATGTTGATGGAGTGTGAAGTAAGTATGATTATGAGAATGTGTGTTAATAAAGTGATTTAGTTAGCTATGTGAATGTAATACTGTAGTCAAAGCCGATTTCATTACTTGAGACTTACTAAGCTTAAAATGCTTACCCGGTTGCTTTGGCTCTCTGTTTATAGATTTTGTTCGTTAGCTATCGATTCGGGATCAGCGAAGTCGAAGTCATCTACACTATCAAGCTCTTTTGGTACTCTTTTAGTTGAACTCTGGATATGGCATGTATAGGACTACCCCCTGTTGTTTAAGTTCTTTTGTGATGTATGTGTGTAAAAGCCATGCGAAAATGGCTTGTAGATGTGGAGTATGGCATTAGACATTTGTGTTTATGTATGTATATATATGGTTTCACGATGTGACTATGGATTGAAATGGAAGTGTTGGCTAATGATCAGCCATTGGAATGGCTAAATATGATCACATGTGGACCTATGTATGGCAAAACCCTAGTTGGGTCCATGGTAACCACAAATAGGTAAAGTTATCTTGAAACAGATTTTGACAGCAACAGTGGTGTAGAATTGAAAAATCACATAAATTCGTAGGAGTGGAATTAAATAGTGAATAAATATTAATCGAACCTTGAAATCTACTCATATGGAAGTAACGAAACAATATAGGAACATACAGAAAGTATCGGTTCTTGTGGAACAGGGCCAGAACAGTTTCTGGATTCACTGTTCCCCTTTGGAAATTCACTATAAATTGACCAGAGATAATTAGGGTCATACCAATATGTATGGATCCTCTCTGAGTCTAGTTCCATAGAAACAACGGCATTAGTATGAAGCCCTGTGCAAGAGATATCCCATCGTAATGGGAAAAGGCATGTAGTCGACCCTGTAACATGAGAGACTTTGACTAATAACTGTACTAATGGGCCCGACCACAAAAAAAAAATTCTAGAAAAAAATAATAGTCGGGGACAGTATGTGAAGCTAGTTTCAGGGATAAAAATAAAATAACCTCTTTCGAGTTGTGACTCCAAATATGATTTTTGAAGCACTTAGTACCAGACTGAAAATGTCACTAAAAATAATTATTAATTGATCCAGGATTCACTGGGTTCTAGTTTGTCTTGAGAATAACATTTTTTTAAT
>NC_053449.1:28739398-28806216 GCF_007990345.1 Gossypium hirsutum
TGGACGGCCCAAAGTTGACCCTAGTCGAAAAGTGGTTTCGGGACCACGAAACCGAGTCTTATAAATAATTAAAAATTATATTCTGTGTTTATGATGTGAGTAATTGCATGTGTGAAAGTTTCATGCATTAATTTGATCATCTTTATGTGAATCTTTTTTATATGGACTTATATGAAACTTTGTTGGAAAGTGAGAGGCTAATTTACAATGGTCTAATAGTACATGCATTGAAAGGAGTGGTTTTGCATGTCAATTTACCCAAGTTAAATATGGTGGCCGGCCATGTTATGGAGTAAATAATATTATAACTATTTTATGCTAATAGTTTATGTTACAAAATGAAATAATGAATAAGGTTAATAAAATACAAGTTAGTGGAGGAAAAACCAAAGTTAGCCTATGTTTCTCCTCCATTGCCGTAACTAGAGAAAGAAGAGGAAGAAAAGCCTTTGGGAAGAAAATTCGGCTAAGGTGGATACCTAAAGTAAGGTAAGTTCAATGTCATTCTTGGAAACTTATGCACCATTTGGATGATTAGTTTAACTTCTACCTATTTTATGGTTTGAAGATAGGTTTTGTATGAGTTAAGTTTCGGTTAAGGTGGATTGATTAATTGGGTTTTATAAGGAAATTATGCCATAGCGAATGTGTCTTGAAGAAGATGTCATATGTGCTTATTATAAGTATATGTATGTTCGGCTAATGAGTTTGAATTGAAGTTTCGATAGGTTGTGGGTTGAGTGGCCGAGTGAACTATAGGCTTTGCAAGGATGGAATTTACTTATAAGTTGTTTGTGTATGGCTTTATTTGCTAATGACATTTAAGAGTTTAAATCTTGAATAATGTTATGCATAGGTTTCGGCCATGAATCTTGTGTTATAACACTTGCTTAATAATGAAAGAAGCTTGAGTAACACTCGGCTTTAGTGCAAGTTAAAATTTGTTAGAAAATAATTTTCAAGTTAGTAGATTATGTGTTAAGAGAGGGATTTAGAATGTATATATATATAGCTGAATGTGATATGTGTGAATTATATGTTAAATCAAGGCTTGGTAAGCTAGCTATTAAGGTGAAATGCTAATGTTAGTATTTGATTTGGTAATAATCTGTTTGGGGACAGCAGCAGTAAGGTGATTTTGGAAAATCGCCATAAATTGTAGGAGTTGAATTAGAAGCTGAGTGAATTATGTCATTAAAGCTTGAAGAGTCTATTTTCTTACAAAGGAAACTATAAAAACAAAAGAGTTACCGATCTTGAGATATTTGAAGTATTGTGGGGCTGAGTCAAAATGACTGCTGGATTCCCTGTTCTGTTTTTAGAAAATCATTATAAATTGTACAAAAATGATTATAGATAAAATTTATATGCTTAGACTCCTTAATGAGTCTAGTTTCAAATGAGATCAAATACAACACATTTGGAATTCTGTAAAGTGAGAAATTGGATTCGTAGTGAAGAGTGGTCAGAATAGTCAACCAGTGAAATAGGGGAAACTTTAAGAAAAATCTGGTATTGATTGGCCAAGCCTAAAATTCTGAAAATTTTATGGATGGAAGATATACGAGTCTATATTCAGGGAAAATTAACGGCAAGTGATTTGGAGTTTAGTAGCTCCAGTTATAAGTAATTTAGTAACTACTGCTCAGGAAAACAGCTCGTAGTGAATATGTGATTTTGTTGTAAACATTAATGAAAGTTTGCCGATGAATTATTTATTGATTAATATAAAGCTTGCTATAATCTATGTGTGTGAAAGTCGGATCAATATATATAATATTATTCTGAAAGTAATACTTGAATAGTCGATTAATGACTATTTTAAATTTTGTTGAACTTAAGCTCAAGAGCAAGGGGAACTAGATCCGATAAAGGGAAGGAAAAAGTAATTGAATAGCCGTTGAAGTCGTTCGACGACATTTGAGGTAAGTCTTCGAGTAATGATCCTACTTGAATTATATTGAAATGAATAGTCATACTATGACGGATAGTCGAATGTGCTTAGAGACTATGTTATAAAGCCAATTGAAATTATGCTCTTTGTGTGCGGCTACTGAGCCGAAATTTGAAAGGTTTAATAAATGTTTTGTGTTTGAGCCTTAGTAACGAAGAAATGAAATGGATGTGTTATGATTATTGATATATGTGTGCATGAGCATTTGAAATATATCCGGGCTAAGACCCGAAGGCAATTATGCGAGTTGATATATCCGGGCTAAGACCCGAAGGCAATTATGCGAGTTAATATATCCGGGCTAAGACCCGAAGGCAATTATGCGAGTTGATATATCCGGGCTAAGACCCGAAGGCAATTATGCGAGTTAATATGTCCGGGCTATGACCCGAAGGCAATTATGCGAGATGATATATCCGGGCTAAGACCCGAAGGCAATTATGCAAGTTGATATGTCCGGGTTAAGACCCGAAGGCAAAGGTGTTTGCGGTTGTATTCGGTTAAATACCGAAGAAACTTGGGTTTGAATGTGAGCGTTTTGTGCTGTAACTAATTCAATAAATATGCTCGACCAACCCGAACGATAAGGTGTGTTGCATGTGCATTGGAAAAGTCGATTCGTTTTAAATAGTATTCGTGCGATCGGCTAACGAATTTTCGGCTTTTAGAAAGGTTGATACTTTGTGTATATATGTTGATGGAGTGTGAAGTAAGTATGATTATGAGAATGTGTGTTAATAAAGTGATTTAGTTAGCTATGTGAATGTAATACTGTAGTCAAAGCCGATTTCATTACTTGAGACTTACTAAGCTTAAAATGCTTACCCGGTTGCTTTGGCTCTCTGTTTTATAGATTTTGTTCGTTAGCTATCGGATTCGGGATCAGCGAAGTCGAAGTCATCTACACTATCAAGCTCTTTGGTACTCTTTTAGTTGAACTCTGGATATGGCATGTATAGGACTACCCCTGTTGTTTAAGTTCTTTTGTGATGTATGTGTGTAAAGCCATGCGAAAATGGCTTGTAGATGTGGAGTATGGCATTAGACCATTTGTGTTTATGTATGTATATATATGGTTTCACGATGTGACTATGGATTGAAATGGAAGTGTTGGGCTAATGATCAGCCATTGGAATGGCTAAATATGATCACATGTGGACCTATGTATGGCAAAACCCTAGTTGGTCCATGGTAACCACAAAATAGGTAAAGTTTATCTTGAAAACAGATTTTGACAGCAACAGTGGTGTAGAATTGAAAAATCACATAAATTCGTAGGAGTGGAATTAAATAGTGAATAAATTATGTAATCGAACCTTGATGAATCTACTTTCATATGGAAGTAACGAAACAATTATAGGAACAGTACAGAAAGAGATATTCGGGTTCTTGTGGAACAGGGCCAGAACAGTTTCTGGATTCACTGTTCCGCCTTTGGAAATTCACTATAAATTGACCAGAGATAATTAGGGGTCATACCATATATGTATGGATTCCTCTCTGAGTCTAGTTTCCATAGAAACAAACGGCATTAGTATTGAAGCCCTGTGCAGAGAGATATCCCAGTCGTAATGGGAAAAGGTCAGTGTAGTCGACCCCTGTAACATGAGAGACTTTGACTAATAAACTGTACTAATGGGCCCGACCAAAAATTCTAGAAAAAAATATATAGGTGGGGACATGAGTCTAGTTTCAGGGAAAAATCACAAAACTGATTTTCGAGTTGTGAAACTCAAGATATGATTTTTGAAGCGACTAGTACTCAGACTGGGCAGTGTCTGGAAAAATTTTTAAAAGTCTGTCAACACCTCGTATTCGACTCCGGTGACGGTCTCGGGTTTGGGGTGTTACAATTTAGTGGTATCAGAGCTACGGTTTAGTCGATTCTAGGACTACCGTAATGTGTTGGGGTCTAGCTATACATGCCATTTTATGTGATTAATTGATAGTGTGGTGATTTCTGACATTTGCAAATGTGTTTATTTATAGTAATGGATCCCGATCCCAACCGAGCGGTAGCTGATGATCTTGAGAGTGTAGCGCCTGCTCCCGCACAAGGGACAGCGCCGGTGGACTCTCAACCTAATGCGAGTAGCCCGAACGATGAAGCTAGACAAGCTTTCTATAGCGTGATGAATGATTGGTTCAACCAATACATTCGAACTAATACGGCTGTTCCACAACCTCCATTCCCGACAAACACCACCCCCGCACCTACAATACCTCCGGTAACTGACCAAATAAGGTCAAATAAGCCCCCAGTTGACCGAATCCGAAAACATGGGGCTACTGAATTTAAAGCTACGGATAGCGACGATGCCGAGCAAGCTGAATTTTGGTTGGACAACACTATCCGGGTACTCGATGAGCTGTCTTGTACACCCGATGAATGTCTAAAGTGTGCTATCTCCTTGCTACGTGATTCTGCCTATTATTGGTGGAGTACTCTGACTTCTGTCGTGCCCCGGGAGCAAGTAACTTGGGAGTTTTTCCAAACTGAGTTTCGGAAAAAGTATATCAGTCAGAGATTTGTTGATCAAAAACGGAAGGAATTTCTTGAGCTTAAGCAAGGTTCTATGTCAGTTACTGATTACGAGCGAAAATTTGTTAGACTTAGTAGATACGCTCGGGAATGTGTTTCGTCCGAGGCTGTTATGTGTAAACGCTTCGAAGATGGGCTGAATGAAGATATAAAAATGTTCGTTGGCATTCTTGAGATACGAGAGTTCGTAGTACTTGTCGAGCGAGCTTGTAAAGCCGAAGAGCTTAGAAAGGAAAAACAAAAAGTTGATGTGGGAACCGGGGAGTTTCGTAAAAGATTCTCGGGAAAGTCTCATCAACAGGCATCGAAGAAATTTCGAGATGATGTGGGCCGGTCTAAAAGCACTTCGGGCCTTTTTAGACGAGATCGTGATCGACCCCCTGTGGGTACACGAGGCACTTCAGTCGCCAGTGTTGGGAATGAACGTCGAGGCCGAACGGAATGTCGACATTGCGGTAAATGGCATTTGGGGAGTTGTAGATTCCATGACCGCTCCTGTTACAAGTGCGGATCAGTGGACCACTTCATTAAAGATTGCCCGAGGCTGTCCGAACAGAATGTAAATCAGAGTGGGAAACCGGGTGCTACCACTGCTCGAGGTAGACCATCTAGAAATATGGGCAATGCTAGTGGTGGTCAGAGAGGATCTAGAGATGCTACGACCAGATCCGAGGCTCGTGCACCTGCTAGAGCATATGCTATACGTGCCCGCGAGGATGCTTCTTCGCCTGATGTTATTACCGGTACTTTTACTCTCTTTGATACTAATGTAATTGCTTTGATTGACCCCGGTTCTACTCATTCGTACATATGTGAAACCTTAGCATCCAGTAAGACTTTACCTATTGAGTCTACTGAGTTTGTAATTCGGGTGTCAAATCCCTTGGGTCGTTACGTGCTTGTCGACAAAGTGTGTAAGAAATGTCCCCTAGCAATTCGAGGTTCCTGTTTTCCAGCGGACTTGATGCTTTTGCCGTTTGATGAATTTGATGTTATCCTTGGGTTGGATTGGTTGACCGTGCATGATGCGGTTGTGAATTGCAAAAGTAAGACTATTGATTTGAGGTGTGCAAATAACGAAGTAATCCGAGTTGAGTCTACGGATTTGGATGGGTTGCCCGCTGTAATATCCTCAATGTTGGCCCAGAAATATGTGAGAAAAGGGTGCGAAGCATACCTTGCGTATGTACTGGATGACCAAGAACTAGAAAAGAAACCTGAATCTGTGCCGGTGGTTTGTGAATACCCGGATGTTTTTCCTGAAGAATTACCGGGTTTACCACCTGTTCGGGAGATAGAGTTTGGTATTGAGCTTATACCTGGGACTACGCCGATTTCGATAGCTCCGTATCGTATGGCACCAACTGAGTTAAAAGAGTTGAAAGCTCAGCTGCAAGAATTGACGGATAGAGGTTTCGCTCGGCCAAGTTTCTCACCTTGGGGTGCACCAGTATTGTTCGTGAAAAAGAAGGACGGAACCATGAGGTTGTGCATTGACTATCGTCAACTGAATAAAGTGACGATAAAGAATAAATACCCACTACCGCGTATCGATGATTTGTTTGATCAACTAAAGGGGGCCTCAGTGTTCTCAAAAATAGATTTGAGATCGGGTTATTATCAGTTGCGGATTCGAGATTCAGACGTACCCAAAACTGCTTTCAGAACGAGGTACGGTCACTACGAATTCTTAGTGATGCCGTTTGGGCTCACTAATGCCCCGGCAGTATTTATGGATTTGATGAATCGGATCTTCAGACCATATTTGGATCGGTTCGTAGTTGTGTTCATTGATGACATCTTGGTCTATTCAAGAGATGAGACCGAACATGCTGAGCACCTGAGACTAGTGTTGCAAATTTTACGGGATAAGCAGTTATATGCTAAGTTCAGTAAGTGTGAGTTCTGGTTAAGAGAGGTTAGCTTCTTGGGTCATGTGGTATCCGCGTCGGGTATTCGAGTTGACCCGAACAAAATTTCAGCCATACTTGACTGGAAACCTCCGAGAAATGTTACTGAAGTTCGGAGCTTTTTGGGGCTCGCCGGTTATTACCGACGATTTGTGAAAGGTTTCTCGATGATAGCCACACCAATGACGAAGCTACTTCAAAAGGATGTTAAGTTCGAGTGGACGGAGAAATGTCAGAAAAGTTTCGACCAACTGAAAACTCATTTGACTGAAGCTCCAATTTTGGTGCAACCCGAATCGGGTAAAGAGTTTGTCATCTATAGTGACGCATCCCTACTTGGGTTGGGTTGCGTATTGATGCAAGAAGGTCGAGTCGTGGCCTATGCGTCGAGACAATTGAAGCCACACGAGAGGAATTATCCGACCCATGATCTCGAACTAGCTGCCATCGTATTTGCTTTAAAAATATGGCGACATTATCTGTTTGGTGAGAAGTGCCATGTATTTTCGGACCACAAAAGTCTCAAATATTTGATGACTCAACGAGACTTGAATCTGCGACAAAGACGTTGGCTTGAGTTATTGAAAGATTACGAGCTTGTCATTGATTACCACCCGGGAAAGGCTAACGTGGTTGCGGACGCCTTAAGCCGGAAGTCATTGTTTGCTTTGCGAGCGATGAACGTGCATTTGTCTGTTCTACCAGACAATGTGTTAGTAGCTGAATTAAAAGCTAAACCATTATTGACTCACCAAATTCGTGAAGCTCAGAAAGTCGATGATGAATTGGTTGCAAAACGGGCTGAGTGTTTTCCGAACGAGGGATCAGAGTTTCAAATTGACGACGATAATTGTTTGAGGTTCAGAAATCGGTTGTGTGTTCCAAGGAATTCGGAACTCATTTCGATGATTCTGAACGAAGCCCATTGTAGCCGAATGTCAATTCACCCGGGGAGTACGAAAATGTACAACGATTTGAAACGTCAATTTTGGTGGCATGGTATGAAACGGGACATCTCCGACTTTGTTTCGAGATGTTTAATATGTCAACAAGTGAAAGCGGAACATCAAGTGCCTTCAGGATTACTCCAGCCGATCATGATACCCGAGTGGAAATGGGATCGAGTCACAATGGACTTTGTGTCCGGACTGCCCTTGTCAGCAAGTAAGAAGGATGCGATATGGGTTGTTGTCGATAGACTAACTAAGTCGGCTCACTTTATCCCCGTGCGTACGGATTTTTCATTGGATAAACTAGCTGAATTGTATGTTTCTCAGATTGTGAGATTACACGGGGTACCGATTTCTATTGTGTCGGATAGAGATCCGAGATTCACCTCGCGATTTTGGAAGAAATTGCAAGAAGCTTTGGGTACCAAGCTGCATTTTAGCACCGCTTTTCATCCACAAACAGATGGTCAATCCGAGCGGATAATTCAGATACTTGAGGATATGTTGAGATGTTGCATCCTCGAGTTCAGTAGTTCATGGGAACGGTACTTACCTTTGATTGAATTCGCTTACAACAATAGTTTTCAATCAAGTATTAAGATGGCACCCTACGAGGCTTTGTACGGTCGTAAATGCCGTACACCATTGTTTTGGACCGAGCTCGGTGAAAGTAAAATTTTCGGAGTTGATTTGATTAGAGATGCTGAACAGAAAGTAAAGGTAATCCGTGAAAGTCTGAAGATAGCCACGGATCGTCAGAAATCGTACGCAGATTTGAAACGAAAAGACATCGAGTATCAGGTGGGAGACAAAGTGTTCCTTAAGGTTTCACCTTGGAAAAAGATACTCAGGTTCGGCCGTAAGGGCAAGTTGAGCCCAAGATTCATTGGGCCGTACGAAATCTCCGAACGAGTTGGCCCGGTTGCGTATAGATTGATTTTGCCCCCGGAGCTTGAAAAGATTCATGACGTCTTTCATGTTTCGATGCTTCGACGCTATCGATCTGATCCATCGCACATAATTAGCCCATCGGAGGTTGGAATTCAAGTCGACATGAGCTATGAAGAAGAACCGATGCGTATCCTAGCTCGTGAAGTAAAGGAGTTGCGAAACAAAAGAGTTCCGCTAGTAAAGGTGTTATGGCTCAAACACGGGATCGAGGAAGCTACTTGGGAGACCGAGAGCTCAATGAAAGAACGATACCCAAACCTATTTACCGGTAAGATTTTCGGGGACGAAAATTTCTTAAGTGGGGGAGAGTTGTGACGGCCCAAAGTTGACCCTAGTCGAAAAGTGGTTTCGGGACCACGAAACCGAGTCTTATAAATAATTAAAAATTATATTCTGTGTTTATGATGTGAGTAATTGCATGTGTGAAAGTTTCATGCATTAATTTGATCATCTTTATGTGAATCTTTTTTATATGGACTTATATGAAACTTTGTTGGAAAGTGAGAGGCTAATTTACAATGGTCTAATAGTACATGCATTGAAAGGAGTGGTTTTGCATGTCAATTTACCCAAGTTAAATATGGTGGCCGGCCATGTTATGGAGTAAATAATATTATAACTATTTTATGCTAATAGTTTATGTTACAAAATGAAATAATGAATAAGGTTAATAAAATACAAGTTAGTGGGAGGAAAAACCAAAGTTAGCCTATGTTTTCTCCTCCATTGCCGTAACTAGAGAAAGAAGAGGAAGAAAAGCCTTTGGGGAAGAAAATTCGGCTAAGGTGGATACCTAAAGTAAGGTAAGTTCAATGTCATTCTTGGAAAACTTATGCACCATTTGGATGATTAGTTTAACTTCTACCTATTTTATGGTTTGAAGATAGGTTTTGTATGAGTTAAGTTTCGGTTAAGGTGGATTGATTAATTGGGTTTTATAAGGAAATTATGCCATAGCTGAATGTGTCTTGAAGAAGATGTCATATGTGCTTATTATAAGTATATGTATGTTCGGCTAATGAGTTTGAATTGAAGTTTCGATAGGTTGTGGGTTGAGTGGCCGAGTGAACTATAGGCTTTGCAAGGATGGAATTTACTTATAAGTTGTGTGTGTATGGCTTTATTTGCTAATGACATTTAAGAGTTTAAATCTTGAATAATGTTATGCATAGGTTTCGGCCATGAATCCTTGTGTTATAACACTTGCTTAATAATGAAAGAACATGAGCTTAAAGCTTGAGTAACACTCGGCTTTAGTGTAAGTTAAAATTTGTTAGAAAATAATTTTCAAGTTAGTAGATTATGTGTTAAGAGAGGGATTTAGAATGTATATATATATAGCTGAATGTGATATGTGTGAATTATATGTTAAATCAAGGCTTGGTAAGCTAGCTATTAAGGTGAAATGCTAATGTTAGTATTTGATTTGGTAATAATCTGTTTGGGGACAGCAGCAGTAAGGTGATTTTGGAAAATCGCCATAAATTGTAGGAGTTGAATTAGAAGCTGAGTGAATTATGTCATTAAAGCTTGAAGAGTCTATTTCTTACAAAGGAAACTATAAAAACAAAAGAGTTACCTATCTTGAGATATTTGAAGTATTGTGGGGCTGAGTCAAAATGACTGCTGGATTCCCTGTTCTGTTTTTAGAAAATCATTATAAATTGTACAAAAATGATTATAAGATAAAATTTATATGCTTAGACTCCTTAATGAGTCTAGTTTCAAATGAGATCAAATACAACACATTTGGAATTCTGTAAAGTGAGAAATTGGATTCGTAGTGAAGAGTGGTCAGAATAGTCAACCAGTGAAATAGGGGAAACTTTAAGAAAAATCTGGTATTGATTGGCCAAGCCTAAAATTCTGAAAATTTTATGGATGGAAGATATACGAGTCTATATTCAGGGAAAATTAACGGCAAGTGATTTGGAGTTTAGTAGCTCCAGTTATAAGTAATTTAGTAACTACTGCTCAGGAAAACAGCTCGTAGTGAATATGTGATTTTGTTGTAAACATTAATGAAAGTTTGCCGATGAATTATTTATTGATTAATATAAAGCTTGCTATAATCTATGTGTGTGAAAGTCGGATCAATATATATAATATTATTCTGAAAGTAATACTTGAATAGTCGATTAATGACTATTTTAAATTTTGTTGAACTTAAGCTCAAGAGCAAGGGGGAACTAGATCCGATAAAGGGAAGGAAAAAGTAATTGAATAGCCGTTGAAGTCGTTCGACGACATTTGAGGTAAGTCTTCGAGTAATGATCCTACTTGAATTATATTGAAATGAATAGTCATACTATGACGGATAGTCGAATGTGCTTAGAGACTATGTTATAAAGCCAATTGAAATTATGCTCTTTGTGTGCGGCTACTGAGCCGAAATTTGAAAGGTTTAATAAATGTTTTGTGTTTGAGCCTTAGTAACGAAGAAATGAAATGGATGTGTTATGATTATTGATATATGTGTGCATGAGCATTTGAAATATATCCGGGCTAAGACCCGAAGGCAATTATGCGAGTTGATATATCCGGGCTAAGACCCGAAGGCAATTATGCGAGTTAATATATCCGGGCTAAGACCCGAAGGCAATTATGCGAGTTGATATATCCGGGCTAAGACCCGAAGGCAATTATGCGAGTTAATATGTCCGGGCTATGACCCGAAGGCAATTATGCGAGATGATATATCCGGGCTAAGACCCGAAGGCAATTATGCAAGTTGATATGTCCGGGTTAAGACCCGAAGGCAAAGGTGTTTGCGGTTGTATTCGGTTAAATACCGAAGAAACTTGGGTTTGAATGTGAGCGTTTTGTGCTGTAACTAATTCAATAAATATGCTCGACCAACCCGAACGATAAGGTGTGTTGCATGTGCATTGGAAAAGTCGATTCGTTTTAAATAGTATTCGTGCGATCGGCTAACGAATTTTCGGCTTTTAGAAAGGTTGATACTTTGTGTATATATGTTGATGGAGTGTGAAGTAAGTATGATTATGAGAATGTGTGTTAATAAAGTGATTTAGTTAGCTATGTGAATGTAATACTGTAGTCAAAGCCGATTTCATTACTTGAGACTTACTAAGCTTAAAATGCTTACCCGGTTGCTTTGGCTCTCTGTTTTATAGATTTTGTTCGTTAGCTATCGGATTCGGGATCAGCGAAGTCGAAGTCATCTACACTATCAAGCTCTTTTGGTACTCTTTTAGTTGAACTCTGGATATGGCATGTATAGGACTACCCCCTGTTGTTTAAGTTCTTTTGTGATGTATGTGTGTAAAGCCATGCGAAAATGGCTTGTAGATGTGGAGTATGGCATTAGACCATTTGTGTTTATGTATGTATATATATGGTTTCACGATGTGACTATGGATTGAAATGGAAGTGTTGGGCTAATGATCAGCCATTGGAATGGCTAAATATGATCACATGTGGACCTATGTATGGCAAAACCCTAGTTGGTCCATGGTAACCACAAAATAGGTAAAGTTTATCTTGAAAACAGATTTTGACAGCAACAGTGGTGTAGAATTGAAAAATCACATAAATTCGTAGGAGTGGAATTAAATAGTGAATAAATTATGTAATCGAACCTTGATGAATCTACTTTCATATGGAAGTAACGAAACAATTATAGGAACAGTACAGAAAGAGATATTCGGGTTCTTGTGGAACAGGGCCAGAACAGTTTCTGGATTCACTGTTCCGCCTTTGGAAATTCACTATAAATTGACCAGAGATAATTAGGGGTCATACCATATATGTATGGATTCCTCTCTGAGTCTAGTTTCCATAGAAACAAACGGCATTAGTATTGAAGCCCTGTGCAGAGAGATATCCCAGTCGTAATGGGAAAAGGTCAGTGTAGTCGACCCCTGTAACATGAGAGACTTTGACTAATAAACTGTACTAATGGGCCCGACCAAAAATTCTAGAAAAAAATATATAGGTGGGGACATGAGTCTAGTTTCAGGGAAAAATCACAAAACTGATTTTCGAGTTGTGAAACTCAAGATATGATTTTTGAAGCGACTAGTACTCAGACTGGGCAGTGTCTGGAAAAATTTTTAAAAGTCTGTCAACACCTCGTATTCGACTCCGGTGACGGTCTCGGGTTTGGGGTGTTACAGAAATAGTACATTTTATTGTTTAAAGTTTACTCTATTACACAGTCTGACAGTTCTGACCACTCTTCACTAAAAATGAATTATCTAATTGTACAGAATTCAAATGGTGTTATAGTTTGTTTCTCTTGAAAATAGACTCATTAATTATTCTAATAATATAAATTATAACTCATAATTATTTTTTTACAAGTTTTAATGATTTTCCAAAATTAAAATAGGGGATTCCAAAATCAATATGTCCCTGTCTCACTAAAATTAAAATATCTCAAACTATATAACTCTTTCGCTTGCTCTGTTTCTTTTATGTAAAAATAGACTCACTAAGCTTTAATTTAATATCTCATTCACTCTCTAATTATATTTCCACCATTTTTGGTGATTTTTCAAAGTCACATGATTGTTGCTGTCCAAAACTATTTTGTTGTTAATTCTACTTTTTCATAATTTCACTTTTTCACTTTCAATCACTATTCAATATCAAAATTCACTTTGCCATTTTCAAGTCAATATTCAATTCAATTCCACACATCCCTCATTCATATAGCACTATAACCATTTAATTTATAACACAATACAAGACTTCATCACTTCAGTCACTCTTTCGCAACTTATCACGTTCCAATCACATACTCATATTTCATTGAACATGTCGGTGTAACAACAAATATTTGGGCTTTTTCATACAGTGCTACCCATGTTACTTTTATCATTCGATACACGTAGTAGCCTTCACATAGTACTACACACGTGATCAAGTTTTACGGTTCACGTAGTAGCCTTCACATAGTACTACACACGTGATCAAGTTTTATGGTTCACGTAGTAGCCTTCACATAGTACTACACACGTGACCAAAGCTTTTCGGTACACATAGTAGCCTTCACTTAGTACTACACATGTAACCATCATTTATCGATTCACGTAGTAGCCTTCACACAGTACTACACACGTGACCAAAGCTTCTCGGTTCACATTGTAGCCTTCACTTAGCACTACACATGTGAAATCATTTATCGATTCACGTAGTAGCCTTCACACAGTACTACACACGTGTTCATCGATACCTTATTCAAATCTTTACCATTCCGACAGTTCCACAAATATTCTTACTTTCCAATAATTTACAATTTCTCCATAGCACATTATAATATCAATCTTTCCTCTCAACTCCATAACCAATTTAATAATTCGATTTAAATCACTTCAACCATTACTTGCAGTTGGTATATCCATAAACCAAGCTGATTTTAAACAAATCAACTATCAATTTCAAATTTCTAACTTTAATATAACTATTTCATATCCAACCCTTTAGCATATATTTTCACTAAATATAACAAAAATAATTATAACAATGTATTAATTACGTACAACTTACCTCGATACAAAATGTAAAGATTTTGGAATTTAATCACCAATCTTCTCTTTTACCCGATTAAGGTTGACTTCTCGTCTTCCTTGATCTATAATGACACATTTAACTTATTTAGCACTCACATTTATCAAAACAGTCCTTGACTCAAAATTTAGCAAAATTACAATTTTGCCCCTAAACTTTTGCATATTTACACTTTTTCCCCAAAGCTCAGAAATTAAACTTCATCTCTTATTCTTATGTTTTATGACATACTGAAAATTTTTCCCTTCTATGGCAACATCAAATTCCCACTCTAACACTTACTTATGAACATTAAGCATTTTTACCGATTATGTTGTTTTACTCGTTTTCACTTAAAATCGCTTAGTAAAAGTTGTTCAACATAATTTCTAACTTCATATTTTACCATAAAACATCAAAATAAACACATTTCAAATATGGGTATTTTTCCAAATATAAACCCTAGGTTAAATTATTGTTAGAATAATCTAAATCAAGTAACTAGGACTCCAAAAACGTAAAGAACATTAAAAACGGGGTTAGAATAGATTTACAATCGATCTTGGAAGCTTGAAAACCCTAACCCTGGCTTCCCCCTTGCTAATTTTGGTGATGAGGTTGAAGATGATGACTTTTGGCTTATTTTGTCTTTTTAATACTTTTTAATTACCAAATTACCAAAATGCCCCTAACTTAAAAATTTCCTATTTCACTTATCTCATGTTCATTTTTGTCCACAATTTAACCAATCACTTAATTACCATTTAAGGACCTCCAATTTAAAATTTCATAACAATTGGACACTTCTAACATGTAGAACTCAACTTTTGCACTTTTTGCAATTTAGTCCTTTTGGCTAAATTGAGTGCCCAAACGTCAACATTTTCGAATGAAATTTTCATGAAATTCTTTCGTGAAATTTTAGACCATAAAAATATAATAATAATTATATTTTTCCTAGTCAGATTTGTGGTCTCAAAACCACTGTTCCGACTATGCCTAAAATCGGGCTGTTACAATTATACAAAGGAAAATGGTGTCCATAACATGTGTTAGCTAAGCCTATTTATAGACTTAGAATGATTTTCGCCCTTAACACTAGGTTAGATGACGTTTCTGAGCTTAAAGTTGGATTGTACAGACAAAAACACCCCTAGCACGTATTAATTTCCCATACAAAGGTGATGTCGCACTCACTAGGTCCTGTGTCGCGACATTGGAGGCAGTACGCTCAGCTCCAGGGTATCTTGAAGGGTATGTCGTGACATCATCACACAGTGTCACGACATTGAAGGCAGTCTTCAGCTTCTTCAGTTCTGCTCCCTATGTTGCGACATCTAATGCTCCGTGTTGCAGCCTAGCAACCAATATTAAGTTAATATGCCTTCTAATGGTCTCCTGTACACTCCCAACGTGTATTATCTCACCCTTAGGCCTCATTCGGCCCCTAAGGTCAATAAAAGACTCGAAGAACACATTTTATTATACTTACCTAAACTTGTTGAAATGTAATTAAAACATAGCTAAATCCTTACGTTTAAGCTCCTAAAATGTGAACTAATTTAATCTTCTACATTGAATTATGACTATAACACCTCAAACCCGATCTAAACATTAGGGCCGAATCTGGTGATGTCACATTGTAACACCTCTTACTCGTATTCAACGCTGGAATAGGGTACGAGGCATTACCAGAATAAATACACTTATAGACATATTAAACCGAGTTATAAAATTTCATCCAAATTAAAAACATTCAAATTATTATCTTCGAGTCGCTAATTAGGGTATATGAGGCCCAATACATACCCATTCATATGCTCAATATATTCGTTAAATCAATCCAATATTGAAGAATCCACTTTATGTTAGAATCAATATTAATAACAATCATAAATCTTTTCATGTTAATTTCATATATCACTTACCGAACTTCGAATGTTAATTTAAAAATATGTAATTCACTAACACATTCTGGTATACACAGTGTTTAATTGATGAAATCATTTAATTGAGCTAAATTTCATGTTTATTCCAAATTTTCTTCTAAATCCATAAATGCTTCCACTTACCATTTACCTAATCAATTTCTTGAACCAAGCTATCACACAATAATAATACATCACCTGTGTTTCATGAATTCAATATTCGATTCTTATCACCATCAAATCCATGTCATTCGAATACTTAAAGTTTATTCAAGCATATATTATTACATTTCATATACCAAGCATATGTCAAAATTATGAATACGCAATCAATTCATTTGTCATTTATTTGACTAGCAAATTAACCTCAAATTTTATAACATTCCATTACTTAAGATATGCCATAAAACACTCCTTTAACATAAACTAGCACCATGGCCGAATTTTCATTATGCTATTTATTACCCTTTTTCCGAATCACATAGCAAAATATTACAAATATGTATATATTTGAATACTATAATTATGCATCAACTTACCAACATGAGTTAATTCATGAGTCACTCTTGTCATCACTTCATGCCAAATATACCACACACATATGATATGAAACTTTATTTTCTCTCATGAGCTTACCATGACCAGTAATGCACCAATATAAACATCACTCCTATTTCAACGTTTATCGATTATAATCAGGCATATAACCAATTATACACAATTCATTCATATACTTTATTGTCCTCCTCCTCCTCTCCATCCCATATCATTTATGTATATAACATGCTCAAATAGCATTATACATAATTTTACTATTCACTTATATTTAAATTCAAAGCTGTCTATTTGAGTCAGAGTCACTACTAAATCATTTTTATCCAGAGCTACAGAGCTCCAAATTAAGATCCGTTAATTTTCCCCAAAACTAGACTCACATATCTTCTTACTATAAAATTTCATAAGTTTTGACTTGGCAAATTAGTACTGCTCAACATCTCTGACCTCTCTTCACTAAAAATGGATTATCTCATTGTAAAGAATTTGGATGATATTTTTGTTTGTTTCCTTTGAAAATAGACTCATCAAGAATTCTAAGCATATAAATTATAACTCATAATTATTTTTGTACAATTTTTAATTATTTTCCAAATTCAGAATAGGGGATTCCGAAATCAATCCAATCCTACCTCACTAAAATTCAAATATCTCAAAACATATAACTCTTTTGCTTGTTCTGTTTCTTTTATGTAAAAATAGACTCATTAAGCTTTCATTTCATATCTTATTCACTCTCTAATTAAATTTTTACCATTTTTGGTGATTTTTCAAAGTCACACAACTGTTGCTATCTAAACTATTTTGTTGTAAAATGTATTCTTTCATAATTCCACTTTTTCACTATCTCAATTCCATTGAATTTTTCACATCTCATTCCAATAGTTCATTTCAATTCATATACAATTCATTCAATTTATCACTATATTCAAAGCAATCCAATTTCTCATTTCCAATTTCAAGTCAATCTTCAATTCAATTCCACATATATATTCATCACTTAATTACACTTAGTCAATTTCCCGATGAACACTTCAAAATAATAACAGATACACGGTGGAATCAACACATAGCAACCACCTTATAATAAATGATACCCGGTTCACATAGTAGCCTGCTCATAGTACTACACATGTGACCATTTCATCCGATACACGTAGTAGCCTGCACATATTACTACACACGTGATCAAAGCTATCCGGTATGCATAGTAGCCTGCATATAGTACTACAGATGCGACCTATCATTCCGGTACACGTAGTAGCCTGCACATAGTACTACACACGTGACCTAGCAACTTCACTCGTATGTCTTTCATTCCGAAGGTTCAACCGAGAATTTTCACTTTTTCCCACTTTTTTTACCAATCAATGTTAATTTCTCATCTTTCTCGATTTATAATAACATATTTAGCTTATATAACATTCAAATTATTCAATCCAGTCCAAAAATCACATTTTTGCCCCTAAAGTTTCACAAATTTATGATTTTTCCCCTAGGCTCAGAAATTAAACTTTATTCCTTTCTCTTATGTTTTATAACATGCTGAACATTTTTCCCTTCTATAGCAACATCAAATTCTTGCTCTAACATGCACTTATGAACAATAATAATTTTTACCGATTATGTTGTTGTTTTCACTGAAAATCGCTTAGCAAAAATTGTTTAACACAATTTCAAGCTTCATATTCTACCATAAAACATCAAAATAAACACATTTCACCTATGGGTATTTTTCCAAATATAAACCCTAGGTTAAATTATTGCTAGAATAAGCTAAATTAAGCTACCAGGACTTCAAAAACGTAAAGAACATTAAAAACGGGGCTTGGAATCACTGACTATGGAGCTTGGAAGCTTAAAAACCTAACCATTGCTTCCCCCTTCCTATTTTCATTCATCATGGAGAAGATGGACAAATTTTTGGCTATTTTGGCCTTTTTAATTCTTGTAATTACTAAATGACAAAAATGCCCCCAACTTAAAATATCCTATTTCACTTATCTCTTGTCCATTTTTTGTCCAAAAAGTTAAACAATGGTATAATTACCATTTAAGGACCTCCAATTTAAAATTTCATAACAATTGGACACTTCTAACTTGTAGAACTCAACTTTTGCACTTTTACAATTTAGTCCTTTTAGCTAAATTGAGTGCCCAAACGTCGAAATCTTTGAACGAAAATTTTACAAAATCATTCCGTGAAAATTTAGACCATAAAAATATAATAAAAAATAATTTTTTCCTTGTTGAATTTGTGGTCCCAAAACCACTGTTCCGACTAGGCCTAAAATCGGGCTGTTACAACGACAAATCAAACTCTCTCACTCTTAAGTCTTTGCTTGTCCTCAAGCAACACAAATAAAAACAATAAATGAAATGAAAAACTCTGAGCAGGTATGGTACAACTGTTAGCTTTGGAACACATGAATAGGTATTTCGTAGTCAC
This sequence comes from Gossypium hirsutum, assembly GCF_007990345.1. Lineage (NCBI taxonomy): Eukaryota > Viridiplantae > Streptophyta > Magnoliopsida > Malvales > Malvaceae > Gossypium > Gossypium hirsutum. Next base: position 28,758,152 of record NC_053449.1, read on the forward strand.
ATATAAGCTTGGCATGATACATAACTGACTTACCAGTTTTAATATCAAACATATAAGTTCAGGATATTACCAATAAGCTTGAATTACTTATTTTAAGCTACTGGAATTATTTAATTGAATGAAATTATTATTTAGACTAAAACACAAATCAATCAGATTTGAATCATGGTAAAGCTAAGGTTCCAGATTAGTCATTGGCTCTACTTTTGCAACCGTTATAGTCGGGGTAAGTTTGTATAAGCATTAAGCTTATTAATTGATGTTTTGATTGTATGTTAATAATATTCTACTATGCATAATTTAATTTGATAATAGTACGATGTTTTGGATATTGGGTCAAATTGTGATCTTAATTAAATTGGATTGTTTAAAGGTCATGTTTGAACCATATGAATATTTAGGATACAAATGGCATGTCATTAGGAGTTTTACGATTTCGGGTACTGATCTTGGATGTCCTACCGATGGCTGAAGTCCTATATTTTTTGCGGATTCTCTAGAGCTCGTGTGAGCAACATCGTGTAATTTCACATCTCGACCCACAACTCATATAAGTACACCCATTTCGCAGCTCGTGTGAGCATATATGATTACAGGGTATAGTCACAGCTCATGTGAGCATTTCTCGAGTATTTCATGTTATTCTATTTGGTTCAACCAGTAATTAAGGTTTAAAACGAAAATGTACGTATATGAAATGAGCTATGTTATTATGCATATAAAATGGAAAACATGACTTGTTTAATTGGATTGAAAAGGGAACTAATTGAATATGTACTGGATGGTTTATGTATTGAAATCCACTTCATGATATGTTCCATGTTTTAGAAGCTCTTATGTTCTTAATAAATTGTACTTACTATGTGAAGTGTTGTGGATAGGAAAGAAAAGTATCATTATGATCTAATGATCAATGTTTGAATGATTTAATCATTTTATGTTCGGTAAGTTTAAGTTTTCTTTATACGAGCTTACTAAGCACTAGTTTCTTATGTGGTTGTTTTATTTGTCTTGTAGATTATCGGAAAACTAGTTCCATTGGAATTCTCATCAGAATGTCATCACACTATCAATCCATCATATTGGTAGTTTAGGTTATTTTGTGCAATGGTTATAAATGGCATGTAATAGGAGTTTTAATTATGTTATTTGGCCAATGTTATGTTGTTTAAGTTTACTTGTGTATATGCTTTGTTTTTAACTTATAAATGAATAGGTAAATACATATTTTTTGGTCACTTTTGAATGCCTTGCAAATAGATTACTTATGACTTGTTGATATGGAAATGAAGTAGGTGAATTGTGTGTGTAAGTGTGTGATGTATGTCTAAAGTATAGAATGTAGCTTTGAATGAATTGAATTGGAATGTAGATTGTGGTTCCAATTGATGGAATATTTGTTAGGTATTATAGGATGGTTGATTTGGTATGATTTGGAGTCTATTTGAATACATTTTGGTCATATGAATGTATGTGTAAATGGATTGGCTTGATGTGTAAGCAATTGAGTTTTAAATGGCTTGTTTTAAGGGTAATTTTTGAAGCACATGGCCTAGGACATGGGCTACCACACGACCATGTTCCACACACAGCCTTGTGTCGTTTAAATTTTAGGTGCATAATGAACCACAAGGACTCAGCGAGTTACACGGCCTGACAACACGATCGTGTGACTAAACTTTGAATGCACACACGGTCCGGCACACAACCTGCAATAGAGCCATATAACCCTATTTGCAATACCTATACAGGTGGACACATGGGCTGGGACACGACCGTGTCTCCCTTACATCGAATACTCACACGGCCTGTCACATAGCCTGTCCACACGGCTGTGTGACCCCTGTTTCAAAAATTTTTCAATTTTTTTCAAAATTTTCTGTTTTGTTTCAAAATGATCCCCAAATGTTTTCAAACTATTTTTAGGGACCTCTAGGCTCAGTTTAAGACTCGTAAAAGTATTTTTACTTTAATTGAGTTGAATTGTTGAATGTTTTATTTTGTTTGCTTAATTGTTTTTATTTGAAGTTAAATGTTTTGAATTGTATAGTACTACTTCGTAACCCTACTCCGACGACGGATGTAGGTTAGGGGTGTTACAGTCATCTTATCCCTATACTTTTCCTGATGTATGTCTACCTGAAATAACTGCTCATCAATGAAGGTTTCTTTAATTTCTTCTGAAGTTTGCTCTTCTATTTCATTTTCTATCTTGGACAAGTGATCTGCAATTTGATTTCTTGTTCCTTTTCTATCTATTATCTACAAATCAAATTATTGAAGCAATAACACCCACCTCATTAGCCTAGCTTTTATCTCATTCTTTTTCATAACATATTTCAACACAGAGTGGTCAGTGTAGACATAAACTCTATTTGCCAAATAATAAGGGCGAAATTTTTCATAAGCAAATACAACGGAATACATTTGTTTTTCTGTAGTAGTGTAATTACACTCTGCTGAGTTAATTATTTTACTTACATAATGAATAGAGCCAAAGATGTTATTTCTTTTTTGTCCCAACACTGCTCTTACAACATAATCACTAGCATCGCACATTATAATAAAAGGCTCTAACCAATTAGAAGTAATGATAATAGGGGCAAAGATGAGTTTTTCTTTTATGACCTTAAAAGCTTTAATGCAATCCTGGTCAAATATAAAAGGTGTTTCCTTCTGGAGGAGTTAATTCAATGGTTTAGATATATGAGTGAAGTCTTTTATGAACCTTCTGTAAAATCCAACATACCCCAAAAAAATTCTTACTCCTCAGACTGGTGTGGAATTTGGGAGATTCTTGATAACTTCAATTTTTGCTTGGTCCACTTCCAAACCTTTCCTTGATATTTGATGCCTTAACACCAACTATTTCTTTACCATAAAATGGCATTTTCCCCAGTTAAGCAGTCATGCATCTCATAAATGTTGCTAGGGCATTGCATAATTCGAATGGCATCCATTAAAAAGCATATGTGCTGAAAGGGCATGTGAATGTAGTTTTTTCTTAATCGTCTTGATGTATGAGAATTTGACGATATCCCGAGTATCTATCAAGGAAACAATAATATTTTTTACCTATCAATCTATCCAACATATGATCAATAAAAGGAAAAGGAAAATGATATTTTTTTGTTTCATCATTTAATTTCAAATAATCAATGCATACTCTCCAACCAGTGATCGTCCTTATTGGGATTAACTAATTTATATCATTTTTTACAACCGTTAGCCCCCTTTCTTTGCAACACATTATGTAGGGCAAACCCATTCACTATAAAAAATCACATACACAATACCAACGTCCAACCATTTAAATAATTCCTTTTTCACTGCTTCTTTCATGGTTGGATTTAGCCGATGTTGCACAAACACCAATGGTTTCTTCCCTTCTTCCGATTTGATCTTTTGTTGACAAAATGTAGGGTTAATCCCTTTTATATTAGCAATAGTCTATCCAATCGCTCTTTTGTGCATCCTCAATACACTAAATAGTGCCCCTTCCTGTTCAGAAGTTAATCTTGCAACTATGATTACATGTATGGTGTTATGCTCTCCCAGGTATCCATATTTCAGATATTCAGGTAACGATTTCAATTCCAATTATGGTGGTTTGACAGTAGAAGGAACAATTTTTGTTGTAGTAAGGATGACCTATTCTATTTGTCCCCTACTTTGATGCCACCAATCAAGTTGTAAGGTTATTTCCTTATTCTCTTATTCAGCATCATCTAGCCCTTCTTCTTTTCATTCATCTTCATTATTTTCAACAAAGTCCACCGATTTCAACTCCATGTTATGGTATGTCTATTATTTTGGCTTAAAATCTACTAGTTTTGTATCCTCTAATTCTCGGTGTATGTCCTTTGTGAATTCATTTTCTCTTACTTTCCCTAATATATCTATGATTTCTTCCCCAGATTTTATCTTAGATACTTCCCCCAGTTATGGTATCAAATTGTCGTCTATTCTAAACATCTATCCTATCATAGAAAAGTTTGATTTGAACTGCAAAATGTACGCCTCCTCCAAGTATTGACATGAGGGTGATTTAAAATCATTCCCTTGCTTGTCTTAATCTTTCAAAAACATTTTTTTTAAATTTTAAGTCATTTCCTTGCTAATTACCTTAGTCATCGACAGAAATCGACGAAGGAATAATTGCACAAAATCAGTCCATGTGGTAATTGTATCTAGTGGAAGTGCATCTAACCAAGCTTTCACTTGTCCATCTAGAGCGAATAGGATTAACAACAGTTTGATAGTCTCTACTGAACATCGGTGTATATGACGGTACCAAATATATGTTCAAACTGCCTGAGAAAAGCTATTGGACCCTCTTTTCTATAAATCTAAGATTCAATGAAATCCATGTTAATAATGAAGGACTTAATTCAAAATAAGAGCTTTGGATGTCAAAGCATAATTTTCCTAGCACCTGCATCATTTTGTTAGAGGTTACTTATTCAAAGCACATAAATGTTATTTCATCAACTTCCCTTGATTTCCATCATTTATATTACCATAAGAATATCATTTTTAGTCTTGTTGGATAAGTGGATAACTCTATAGGTACCTTCTTAAACGCTGAAATCAAAAGGAAATAGAAGAAAATGTTAGTAATAAAAAATGAATAAATAAATACAAGGAACTAAAGATCGTAACTATAATTTATAAATTTCGTAATTATTTTATTATAACACAAAATTAAAATGAACTTAGTAGCATTGCCTCCCCGGCAATGGCGCCAACAACTTGATTGCCTCCGGACTTACTAAAGTCCAAAGTATGAATACCGCAACTAAAAGATATGAAATATAGAGCTGTGTTTGCAAGGATATGGATCAGGTTGTAATATAGTAACAACGGAGTGGGTGAGTACGTCAAGAATCGTACCCAAGGGAAACAAGTTACTAGATTAAATCTAACCTAAACACAAATAGATCTAATTAGTACTTAAACAAATTATATTACGATAAAAACCTAAATCAACTAATGTATAAACTTAATCAATTCTAGGCATGGGTGATTAGCTCGCTTTGGTGGTAAAAACTAATTCCTATTTTGGGTTTCTACTCAATCAATTAGTCATTACCTTAGCAAGATCTTGAGATCTTCTACTAAACTAATGAGGTAGTAAGAACTACTTATCTCTTGACCTTAAAGTCCGGACTGGTTTGGGGCTAAGGTGTTCACGGATAAGCTATACTAATGTTGGGTTAATTCACACCTAAATGACTTCCTAAGGTCGTCAAGTCTAGGGTTTAAGTTCTTCCTCTCCCAAATAGTTGATTTGATAAGAAAACCCTTACATAGTAATCAGTTAATCAAACCTACACTTACTAATCCTTCATAAGAAGATTAGCTCCTCATGGATCTCATGAACACAATAAACTTGATGATAAGAATAAACATAAATATAAAAAATTCAAGAATAGAGTTTTAGAGAATCTTGTTTGTATTTGATAGATGAAATGCAGAAAATCCACTAGTGTTTGATTGCGTTTACAAACTACGTTCTCCAAAGAACATATATAAAAATAAACCTAAAGCCTAAAGCAAAGAAAAACTACAAACTAAAATTACAAAGAAAGCTTAAAGTATGAAAAGCTATCCTCCACAAGTGTTTTAAGAGCCTATTTATAGAGTTAGGGTTTTCGTCATCCACAACCCTAAGTCAGCTGACGTTCTTTTGTTTAATTTTAATTCTGTGGACCAAAACACCCCCGGCTCATAGTGATTCCCATACAAGGCTTATGTCATGACATCGGAGGCAGTATGTATGGTTCAATGGTAACTTCAAAAGTGTGTGGTGACATCCTATGGCTGTGTCGCGACATCAAACTTCCTATGTTGCAACACAATGAACAATATTGAGTTTCTACGCCCTTGAATGATCTCCTACACACTCACTAAGTTTGTTAGCTCACCGTTAGGCTTCATTTAGCCCCTAAGGTCAGTAAAAGACTCATAATACATTTTTTATTTAATTTAAACTAAAATATAAAAACTTTACTAAAACATAATAAAAGTTCTTGTATTCAAGGTCCTCAAGTACGAAAACTAGTTTAATCTACTACACCGAATTACGACAGATCACAAATCCTATGACTAATCTATTAAGGAAGAGTGTACCTTTCTAGTGGATTGAGGAGCAACGGGAAAGTTTTGAGAAGCTTTAATCTGTATTGACTCAAGCACTAGTTTTAATCTAGTCTGAATCTAAGAAAGATTATGTGGTATATAGTGATGCATCTCAAACCGGTCGTGGTTGTGTTTTGATCTAAGATGGTAAGGTTCTGGCCTACGCCTCGAGACAAATTAAGCCTAACGAACATAATTATCCAACCTATGACCTCGAGTTTGCAGTTGTTGTCTTCACCCTCAAAATTTGGAGGCACTATTTGCATGGTGAGAAGTGTATTATCTACACGAATTACAAAAGCCTTAAGTACCTCCTTACCAAAAGGATTTAAAATTGAGGGATAGGAGATAGATGAAGTTGCTCAAAGATTATGATTGTACCATTGAGTACCATCTGGGAAAGCCAAATGTTGTGACCAATGCACTGAGTAAGAAGTTGATATAAGATTTGAGAGCAATGTTTGCTAAGTTGAGCTTGACTGATGATGAAAGTTTGTTTGCAAAGTTGCAAGTAAGACCTGCCTTAGTGGATGAGATTTGATTGAAGCATTATGTTTATGCATCTCTTGCACCTCGATTAAGACGGATAGAGGAGGGTAAGACTATAAATTTTAGGCTTAACTCTAAAGGAGTTCTATGTTTTTTTGGGAGATACTGTGCACTCATTGATCAAGATTTGAGACAGTCTATACTTCAATAAGCTCATAGTATCCCATACGCTACGCATCTTAGAGATAATAAGTCATACCGAGATTTGAGGGAACAATATTGGTAGCCAGGACTTAACTATGAAGTAACCGAGTATGTTAGTAAGTTTTTGACGCATTAGCAAGTCAAGGCTGAGCATAAATTCCCCTCTGGTTTATTACAGCCTATTTAGATTTCTCAGTGCAAGTGGGAATGTGTGACTATGGACTTCGTTAGTGGGTTTCCATTGACCCCTACTAAAAAGGATTCAGTCTAGGTAATTGTGGATAGACTGACCAAGTCAACACATTTTTTGCCTGTCTATATTGATTATTCACTGCATAAGTTAGCGAGGTTGTATATTTCTGAGATTGTGAGAATTCATGGTGTACCAGTGTCCATCACATTCGATCAGGATCCTCAATTTACATCGTGATTTTAGAGTAAGTTACACGAGGCCTTAAGTACTCACTTGAATTTTAGTATAGCTTTTCATCCACAATCTAATGGGCAATCAGACCAAGTCATTTAGATTTTGGAGGATAAATTGAGGGGTTGTGAGATTGATTTCAATGGCATGTAAGAAGAACATTTACCGCTAGCTAAGTTTGTCTATAACAATAGTTTTTTAGTTGATCCTTTAGATGGCTCCTTATGAAGCACTTTATGGCCGCAAATGTCGTACACCTCTGTGTTGGACTAAGTAGGGGGAACATAAGATATTGGGTCCGGATTTGGTACAAGAGAATGAGAATCTAGTGAAACTGATTCAGGATTGATTGAGAGCAGCACCCGATCGACAAAAATCTTACGCTGACTTGAGGCGGAGGGATACAAATTTCAATGTTAGAGATCAAGTTTTCCTTAAGATATCACTGTGGAAAAGGGTACTGAAGTTTGGTTGCAAGGGCAAACTAAGCCAAAGGTTTGGTCACAAATGCACCTAGACACAAGGTTCATTTTATTTTATTTTTTCAATTTGCTCACAGATTCTGACATTGAGGTTGTTGTGCAAAGGTGTAGTCTTAATTGTGAAACTCGGATTCGTAATACATATCCTAGAAGCATGCGTTTTGGATGACCGATTAAGTAAGTATTCTTCTCAATCACCAAAATGAGAAATATACATCAAAATATCATTATACTGATTGGATACATTTTTTTTTTCAAATCTAAGGATTCGAGGACTAATCTACTCTCTCAGAGCTAGGAAGCAGAATCATTATTGTCAGGACGTATAAGTCCATGCGTGGTGTTTAATCTTCTTAACTTCTGTGAATCATTGTTAATTAAATAAATACTGTTAATGATAAATACTTGTATAAGAAATTCTAAAACGTGAAAATAATGGGAATACACCATGTATTCAACCGTATTGATAAATCTGTTAAAATGAATGATTAAGTAAGTGATTTTGAACTTTCATATCTGTGATAATATGAAGTGTTGGTGTATTTTTCTATTAAATGAAATGTATATGATTTCCTGACACTCATATATTATGACATATAGCATTATTTGATATGCATGAATAATAACCATGCCATTGTTTCAACTGATATTCTAATTCGCAGGTTAAGCATGCCACTGTACAGATTCATAATTAAAGTCTGATTTGCATGTTAAGCATGCCACTGTGTTAAATCGTAATGAGAATTGATTCGCATGTAAAACATGCCTACTAAAAATTATGTTTTGTATGTCATATCACATGCATGGGGTTGGGATATGATTGTACAGAAGAAGATTCTGGCAGTTTAATAATCTACATATGCTGGTGGTTTAACCACAATATCTTGTAGTATATCTGCAAACTTTTATGGCTTGACCACAATATTATATATCTTACAGCTTGTTTGCATTATCTGGTGGCTTGTCTACATTATTGGTGTGTTATTGGATGGACGAGTTCTAGAGAACTCATTGTGGTGTGTGCCAGAGATGTGTAGAAAATGTTTTCTAAGAATTTGCACTGTTTCTAAAATAGCATTGCATTGACATCATCTATGCATACTGCTAAATGTGATTCTTTGATTATATATTTTTGTATATGTCTTAATTTTTGTTCTTTGGCAAATTGACCCACAATGGGCTTTAAAACCTCACCGCTTTAAGTTTATGATTTTTCAAATAATAATCAGGGTTAGGACATGGGCTCAGCTTTCGGAGGTGCACTTGGATGTTTTTGAATAAGCTATTATACTTTATCATTTGATATTTTGGGACTGTTATTTATTATTTTGGACTATGGCTTGGGACTCTTTATTTGGATTTTGGGTTTTTGGACGATATATTGGGTTTTTTGAAACTATCACTTAAGACGGTTTATAAATTTGGTAAGAAAAACTAGATTTTTCAACCTAAATGACAAAATCAACTCAAAGTTGTTATTTCAAATTCAATACTTCATTTTCGAAATCTCAAAGCTATCTGCTCATGTCAAAAGTCAAGATTTTAAATCAACAAGTGAAATTTTAGTTATTTTATTTTCCACTTCAACATTTTTGAAATACGATGTTTTCTATAAATATTTGAAAATCTATTTTTTCTAAGTTAATTGGTTTCTAATAAATTCTTCCAAAAGAAGGTTATACTGGGCTTTTCATAAGGAAATCAAAATGCCAATTTTAAATGATGACAATTGTCGAAATAAAATAACTAAATAATTTTTCGCGCCATCAGCATGGTCAATATAATTTTCGAGATTCGATCATAATGTCTAGGTCGGGTTTAAGGGGATACAAAATCCATTAATGAATTCAGAATCTATTCTCCTTCGATCCATTTTGATGTACTATAAGTCCAATTAGTTATATCTATGTCTCTATCTTCTGGGAGTCATTAGTTTCGATGCCCAAGACAAAACATCTCCCTAATTGGACTTGATAGGCGACATATTAGTATTTTAAGCGGTTTGCTCATTTCTGATTAGACTAAGGACATGTTTAGGTTTGTCTATAATAGAAGTTGTATTTATGTGTTATGAACTGACAACGTAATATCCTGTAATAGTTAAACATTAGACAACCAATGAGTACTATTTGCTTCTATTATGCTTTACATGCAACAACCACGTGAGGACAACATACAAAGTATTAATGTGATTCATGAATAATTTTATTAACCAATCTATTCGAAAAAAGTACAAGTATATATAGATGAAAATACTACACTTAGGGCACCAGATACAACACTAACAACTTTAAGTTTTTAATATAAACAAATCAAATTACGCAACATGTATTAAAAACTAAAAAAATATTGCGTGACATGTATTAAAAATATTTATTTTTTTAATTTTTATCAATTTAAAAATAAAAAATTTTAATTAATTAATTAATTAATTTTTCATTATCATGGTTTCAATTTCTCCTATTGTTTCTTCTTCTCCGACAATATCACTATCCACCATCCCCTTTCACCATCATCGTTGCCAAATCTTGTTTAAGTCGTCACTGCTTAACTCTTGACCTGACGTCGTTCATACATGATCGTCATTTTCCAAAATTGATTAAGATAAGGGAAACAAAACTAGAGAAAGGGAAAATAAAAATCAATCCAACTTTGATTCAGATGATGGAACAAAACCAAAAAAAGGGAAAATAAAATTAAAGGGTAAAGGAAATAAATAAAATGGAGTAAAAAAAACTCTAACACCAAAAAACACCAAAAATAAATCTTTTTGTTTCTTATTCTTTCTCACGTACCAGAAAAATTTTAAAATGGGTTTTTTATTATATATATTTCTTAAAGTAAAAGGACAAGTTAAAGGTTGGAAAAAAACTAAGAATGGTGAGGGATTGGGAGAGGAGAAAAGGTTGGCGAGTGAAGGGGGAAACTTGAGAATGGTCAATGGACTAGAGAGGGAATGAAAAAATTAAGAAATAAATTAAAAGTTTAATGTAATTTAATTAATAAATTAAAAATAATTTAAATTAAATAATTTTGAATACATGTGTAAAAATTTGATTGATTATTTTAATACACATGGCATGAAAGGATTGGTTGGATTGGTAAAAATAAATTATGTTAATTAGGCACCTAAAAAATACTGAGTTGGCCAGTTCGATCCAAAAAAATAATTTAGGTACCAAGTAGGTACAAGTTATTAAGACCAAGTACCTTCGTATATATTAATCCTTAATAAAAATAAAAATAAATGATTTTGATAGAAATAAACTGCATAAAAAAAGCAGGATTGGTTTTTTATTTTTAAATTAAGTCATTCATTTAATCCTTTTGAGGATAATGATTGCCCCTCCCAACAATATTGTCTTCGAGATCTGAACTTGCATTCTCCCCAAATAGTACAGCTTACAATTGCACTCTAACACTTGTTGGTACCTAGCTTCCTTCTATATATAGGTATATAGAGGCTTGAATGAAAATTGGCTCTAAACTATAGTGTTTTTCCTGTTTAGGTACCTAAACATTTTTTTTACCAGAAATTTTATTTTTATTAGGAGCTATACCTAAACTATGATACATAGAACGGTCCAACAGTTAACTCCCATTTAAAAAATTTCTATTAACTAATGACACTGTGGCATGTGAATCTTAATTAAATAAAAAAATAAAGTATAATATTAAATAAAAATTAAATTAAATTAACATCATTTGATATTATCCTCTGTCCTTCATTTCTTCTTCACCATCTCTTATTGTTCGAAAAGCAAAGGATATCCATGAATCTACAATATTACGAAAAGGAAGGTAGTCTAGAGATCTTAGATGAAAGAGAGCAAATTTTGACTCACCAAAATACATACACATGTGTTTTTTTCTTTAGAATAATTTGATCTTATTTTGCATGAGAGAGAGAGAACAATTTGCAGTAGAAGTATTATGCACGCTCAACAAGATAATGAGGGAATAATTTGTAGGACCAAGAATTTCATCTATACTATTTACTAGTTGATCTCAATATATATTGCGCCTCTCTGGATGTGTGGAGCACAAATCGAAGAACACCAATTGAATTGATATTTAATATTTGTTTGGATTTTTAGAGAAATGAGGTTTGTACAATTTGACGTCTTAGTTTCTTTTTTCCTTAAATTTTTCTCGGTTTCATCAATTTTTAGAACCCCATCAAATTTGATATAATCTTTTATGTGAAGCTTTTCAAAGAGAAATGAAGTTTTTTTCTTTTTTTCTGCTCGATTTTCTCAATTTAGTCTAAAAGTGTTGGATTTGTGGAACTTTTCAAACAAGGGATTTTTGTTTAGCAGCTTGATTTCTCTATTTAAAGGAAAGAAATATTATTATTAAAGGAAAATGTGTGTTTGGTTCTCAAGAAAATCTGAGAAATGGTAAGAAAATTTGAGAAATAGCAAGAAAATATAAAGAAGAAATCAATAAAATAATTAAAAATTAAAAACTTATCTTGAAATTTTTTTTTTGAAATAATTTTAGATTGGGCTTTATTTAAAACTATTCATTACACATAAAGTCCTAAGAAAAAGAAAGAGAACGAGCCCAGTAATCAAACTTGGCCCAATAGAAGGAAACCTATAATAAAATAAATGGAAACCTAATCTTCTAGAAAAACGAAAAAGGAAACAAAATCTGAAGCAAATTAATGCTGCCGTTCTACCTGCCCAATCAGCCTCAAAAGAAGATAAACGTCTTGTCTCTTCATCTTTCTTTACTGTTTCAAGACGATTTGAATCACCCAAGGGCCTGCTTTAATCACTCTGATAGCTACCCTTCTCAGACTCCCTTCCTTCCATTTCTTCCTTTTCCTCCTTTTCCTGCTTCAATCTGGTTCTCTCACCCTTTCATTCTCCGCTTGAGTTTCTGCAACTTCAGGGACTCGTCTGACCAGGTAATCTCCTCTATTACTCTTAAACGCTTCAGTTGCTAAGATATGCGCTAGACTGTTTTCTAATCTTGGGATATGCTCGGACCTACATTCCTTAAAATTTAACACAAGCTGATGGATACCATGAATATATGCACTAACCAATTATTTCTTTGGGCTTTTTGTTTTGCATTTCCTTATTATTGATAAAGAATCTCCTTCAATAATAACGTTTTCCCACTGCATGTTAACGCCAATCTGGAGTGCTTTCCAACACGCGATTGCTTCCGCCCCAAAGGCTGAGGAAACCCTTTGATGAACCTCCAAACATGATAGGAGAACTGAACCCTCTTTGTCTCTGGCCACAACTCCAATAGCCGCTTTATTTTGTCCGCCTTCATATGCTGCGTCAAAATTGATTTTAACTACCCTGTCCAATGGCTTTTTCCATTTTTTAACAGGTATGGAAGTTTGTAGTCTATTTTTACCAACCGCATCTAACTCTGAAATATAGCTATGAACAAATCTCCCTATTTCTTTTCCAGATTTACTCCATTTTTTATGCAATCTATTATTCCTGTCTCCCCAGATGGCCCATACTGCAACACAAAAGATCCAACGCTGGGATACCGAGCTTTGTGTAAAAACCTAGGTTAGCCACTGTAGAAACCCTATTTGATTTTCCTGCAAATACTTATGAAATGGTAACTCTCTTCACACTGATGTTGTAACAGAACATTCACGAAAGAAATGGTCTATAAATTCTGTTCCTAAGCCACATCGAGGACACATTATTGTATTCGTTAGTCTTCTAAGTATCATATTAACATGAGTAGCTAGGAAATTCCATGATATCTTCCAAGCTGTAATTTTTATTTTTGAAGGAAGATCAAATAGCCATAGTTTCCTGTAAAAGTCCTTACAGTCGGCTTGTAAAGCATAAGCTCCAGGATCATTTTCAGTACTTTGTAATAGTTTATAGGCGTTACGTGTTGTGTACTCACCCGATGCTTCAGCACTCCAGGCTTGGAAATCTTCGTGTGGTCTTTCAGCTAGCGGGATACTGAGAATCATCTCGGCTACATCCTCCGGAAAGGTATACGCTATCAACTCCTGTTTCCATGTTCTACTGCTTGAATCAAATAACTCCGCAACTTTACTATCATTCAAATTCGTAGTTAAAATAGGTAATCTATCACGCGGTAAAACTAGAATCCAATAATCACGACTAATCGAAATATTCGTACCTCTACCCACATTACAACATAATCCCTCTGATAAAACGCCCTTAGTAGCCCAAATACTTTTCCATGTATACGAAACGTTATTCCCTAACTGTGAATTTAAAAAATCTACTTTTGGAAAATACTTTGCTTTTAATACTTGTGCTACTAAAGAATTTGGATTGTTCAAAATGCGCCACCCCTGTTTAGCTAGAAGTGAGATATTAAGTTGTGCCATATTTCTAAAACTCAATCCACCCTCTTCTTTAGGACGGCATAAATACTTCCACTGACACCAATGGATACCACTACTACCATGCGCTTTCTGCCACAAAAATTTAGCAAATATGTTTTCAAATTCTCCACAAAAAGTCTTTGGTAATAAGAAGCATGACATAGCATAGGTTGGAATGGTCTGTAGCATTGATTTAATAAAGACTTATTTACCTCCTTGAGATAACATTCTAGTACTCCACCTGTCGATCCTATTAAAAATGTTCTCTTTTAAATGCTGAAAGGATTCTTTCTTACGTAGACCAACCATGTTCGGAAGCCCTAAGTATCATTCTAAGTTTGTTGAGATCCTAACCGCCAATTTTTCTGAAGTTTCTTCCATCTTTTCTTCAGACGTATTTGTGCTAAAAAATATGGTAACTTGTTGAAATTAACGCATTGCCTAGAACACTTTCTGTATTCCTTCAAAATTTCCTTTAGTACCCTTGTACCCTTATCTGATGCTTCCCTGAGCAAAATACAGTCATCGGCAAAAAGAAAGTGTAAAATTTCTAGTCCTCTTCTGTTGGCTTTTGCACCTTTTAGCAGTCCCGCTTCTGAAGCCATTCTTATGAAAGATGATAAACCCTCACTACAGATCAGAAATGGAAAAGGGCTCAGCGGGTCTCCTTGGCGCAAGCCTCTAGACGGTGAAAAGATTCTTCCACTTTTTCCATTTATAGTAATTGCATAGGATATTGTGGAAACACAATTCATGACCAGCCTCACCCACTCTGATGTGAAACCCATTCGTAACATCACTTCCTTCAAGTATCCCCACTCAACCCTATCATATGCTTTGCTCATATCAATCTTTACTGCCATATATCCTTTTTTCCTGTGCATTTCCGTCGAAAAGTATGCAAGATTTCATAAGCTAGTAGCACGTTGTCAGTTATTAGCCTTCCTGGAATGAATGCACTTTGAGTTGCATCAATACATCTTCCAATAACTACTTGTAATTGATTTGCAATTGTTTTTGCAACCATCTTGTAAATGACCGAACATAAACTACTGGGTCTAAAATTAACAATGCTTGTGGGATTTGGCATTTTTGGGATCAACACAATATCCGTGTGATTTAAAGTACCAAAACTTGCACCGTTATTTAAAATTTCCATACAGAAATTTGTTGTTTCCTTACCTATGATATGCTACTAGAATTTTTGAAAGAAAATGGCTGGAAAACCATCATATCCTGGAGCTTTTGTCGGTCCCATTCCCTTCAATGCCGCATACAATTCTTCTGCTGTAAAAGTTGATATTAGCTATCTATTGATATCTGTTGAAATATTTTTCTTTATTCTCGATAAAATATATGAACAATCCCCATCTCCTTTTGTCGTGAAGAGCTCTTGAAAATAGGAGGTAGCTACTTCATTAATCTCACTCTCTTCATTAGCTTCTCCTCCCTCAATTTTCTCCAACTTGGATGTTGAATTTATACGTCTTCGATGTCTTCGATATGTAGCAAACCTGTGAAAAAAGGCTGAGTTCTTGTCCCCTACTTTAAGCCAATTCGCCCTTGCCTTTTGTTCCCAATATAATTCATCTTTATTAATTTCCATATTCAGGTGGATCTTAGTATCAATAATTTTTTCCATTGTGTTGACATTCCTCTTTTCTCCCAATAACATATCAAGCTGCTTCGTTAGCTTTTTCTTTAGTCCTTCTCGTCCTTTCTTAATGTACTACTAGCCTAAACCAATGAATCTGCCTGCAGTTTTCCAAGTTTCTCATCTACTGTGCCTGTTCTTGACTGCCAAGATTCTCTGATTGCTTTTTTGCACGTCTCTTCCATCAACCACCACGCCTCAAATTTAAATTTTGAATTGCCCTTATGAATGTTTTCGCCATCTGTATTAATTAGAAGTGGACAATGTTCTGACATTGTGTGAGTTAGATGGTTAACGCTACTTGCCGGAAAAATAAACCTCCATTTATCATTCGTCACCCCCTATCTAGTCTTTCTCTAATATTTGTCTATTTATCATTCATCACCCCCTATCTAGTCTTTCTCTAATATTTGTCTCTGGTAAATTTCCCCTTTCCCATGTAAACCATACTCCCGAATATCCCAAGTCTTCTAAATGGCAATTTTCTAGGAACTCTTGAAATGCATGCATTCTACTCTCATCCCTTGGGACACCCCTACATTTCTCAAAAAAGAATACATGATCTCATTAAAATCTCCACTTACCAACCATGGATAATTCTTATCTTTCCCCAGATTCATCACTAGATCCCACGAATCACTCTTATTGTGGACGTATGGAGAGTCATAGAACCTTGTAAATCTCCACTCTTCTTTAACCTGCTCCTCTTTAACCAAAACATCAATATGATTCCTAGAAAAACTTCGTAAACTTACTTCCGTGTCTCTTTTCCATGCTAAGCATAATCCTCCTTTCGAGCCTTCTGTCATCATCTCTGAAGGGCCTTTGTCATAATTCTTTGAAGTATCGTGTTCCAGCCTTTTAATTCCATCTCTATCTACAATTTCTTTATAACACCCTTTAAGATCCGCATCTAAGGACTTCCTCTTCCTCGTGTAGTTTTCATATTTTGTTGTTGTTGCTCCAGGCTGTGTTATTGTCCAATTTACCTTCGTCTCTTGATATGGATTTTGACTCTTTTTACTATTACAATCACTCACCTTCTCAGCTTCCCCTAACCCTGAAATACCATCTTGTTCTTTTAGCATCTCCCCCCTTCAATTTCAAATTCTCTTGTGAGCCCCCCACCTCATTGTTTCCTTCCTCAGTACTTTTTATATTATTGGGCAACATTCTTTCCCCTTCAGTATAAGAACTTTGAACCCCCGTCTGCTTCATCAAACTATTAAATTTCATACTTTCTTTTCCAACTAGTCTTGATTTTGCTTTTAAGGCCACCGAATAAGGAGGATTTTCACTAATTTTGTTTTTCCTTGCAGGTAGTATCAGGGCGCAATTACTCATCCCATGCCCCATTCTTCCGCATCCAAAACAGAACATTGGCAAATTTTCATACTTAAAAGGGATCCATACTTTACTAAAATAATCAGTAGAGACAAAAATACCTCTTCTGAATGGTCTCTGAACATCCAGATTAATTCTTAGTCGACAAAATTCTTCACTAATTTCAGATCTGAGAACCCCACCAAACTTTGTACCAATAGCATGCAATAGATCTTTCTTGCCGAACATTGGGAAACACGATTCAATTTTTATCCAAACCGGGGATGAAGTAAGATTGATCTGATCTCTTTTCACCGCTTGGCATAACTTGTCAAATAAAATTTAACTTTTATGAAAGAGCCAAGGTCTCCCCTCCAAAATCAACTCCAGGTCTTCTTCCATCTCAAAAATTATTAAAAATAAGTTTTGTCCCACCATCTGAATCTCAAACTTTTTCCTTGTCGTCCATATACCTTTCATGAGCCCTAAAACTGTCTGGGTTTTATAACTTTTCTGTCCAAACCGTACATATCAATATAGGTTTGGAACTTGGTACCACCATCGAGCCTTTGACTGATAACTTAACTAGTTCTTCGGCAAGAAGAGAGATCTCATCCCTCCCCTCTCGGTCGTCGCCACCGCTTGCTTCCATCCCAAGCCGCAGCAGTTACTGCTATCTCTAGGACTTCTTAGCAAAGCACTCTTGGGAGCAGAGAGAGTTTAAGGGCTAAGAGATCTTGTGTATAGTTATTTTCTATTATTATTATAAATAACGTTGGGTAAATTACTTATCTTGAAATTTTTAATTTAATTGTAAATATAATTATATTATCTTTTTAATTTAATATAATTTTTTTAAAAGTACCACATGATAATTTTTTTAAACAGAAAAACCAGTTAATTAGAGTAACAAAATCATAATTTAGGTATTACTTTTCAAAAAAAAAGTTTATACCTAAATGGGAAAATAATAAAATTTAGGGTCAGTTTTTTTATTTAAGCTGTATAAAAATATAAAAATTTATATATTGCAATCCTAATACTTTTATCTCAAATATATATTCTTTTATTTAATTCTAAAAGTTCAGTAAAGCCTTAAAAATGTAGAAATAAAATTCAAAGAGAAAGAGCTAGAAAGGTAAAAACATTACTTTATTTCATGGCATGTATTAGAGAAAGTTGCATACTCCTTTTTTTGGTTAATCTTAGCAGATGCAGCGACCATTAACACATCTATGGATATTGGATTTAGGACCACATTTTTTGAGGCAATCAAAGTTATTGAAACAAGTAATTGTTTTGATTTGGAAAGTTGTGCATTGGCATTGCCTATTGATGCAATGTGCGGTTCCCCCTTGACACTCAATTGCTTTGCAATCATCTTCACTTCTGCATGGCAAATGTATTTACCCTCGAGTCCTTGGTACCATTGAAAGCATCATCGCTGCAAAAATATATATTACAACTACAGTTCAATTTTATTGAAGATAGGAGGTTGGCTTGAACAAAAAGCATGAATTGAATAACTATAATTTAACCATTGATTAGTTAATATTGAATAAGAGTAAGATAAGAACTTACATGATACAATTAGCAAAAGAATGAAAAACTTAATATTCGAAGGACCAGATTTTTCCATAATATTTTGGGGGGGTTTTTATTTAAGAGAAATTAAACTTGTGATGAATTGAAAGGTGGGTGTAAACAAGGTTATTTAAAGGTGAGATTTTCAGTATATTATATGTTTTGTTGTATTTTCCTTATAAAGCTTATGTACATTTCTTGATATGGAAATATATCCAAATAAAATCATCATTTCTACCTTATTAAAGTAAATAAAATCTTTATTTCTAGCATTCCTTTTTTGCCACGTGTTTACCATATATATACACTAGTTTTTTCTTGTTTAATGTACATGTTAATTCAAGGAATTAAATAAAGTATATCAAATCATTTTAATTTTTACAAAATATGATAAAGAAATGTATACTTAATATTTCACAAATAAAATATTCTACAATTAATTGAAATATTTTCAACAGCTCTTTGTAATTAGTCCCGTAAGTTTTTTTTCTAACATTACATATTTATGGTGGATTAATATTATAATAGCAAAATATTTTAAGATTTTTTATGATTGAAATATTTTATTCATTATTTGTTTTTAATAATGGTCCTCTAATATCCCCAAACCTCTTTAGTTGTAAATAGTGCAAATTCTAAAAGAATATGAAATAGAAAAAGAATTATTAGTGTTAAGTAAATAGTTAGGTATCGGAGAAAGTTGGAAAAAGTGTAACATTTTGAAATATTAATTCAAGACATTGATTAAATTGTAAAGAGGTAAAAAGTGTTGAGGCTAAAAGTGAAATTAAGCAAACCATGAGGGGTTAAAATGTAAATTCAAATAAGTTAAAGGACTAAAAGTGTAAAAATTCTAAAAATAGAAAGAACCAAAATGAAAAATACATTAGTAAGTAGGGACAAAATTGAATAAATGAAGAAATGAGAGGGACTAAATTGTGATTTTACTAAATTAAGTGATACTGAAGGAATAAATTGTAATGAAAGTTGAGGGGCAAAATGATATTTTTAATTTAGATAATTATCATGTATTATCATCAAATTCCGATACTAACTCATTGAAAGCATATTGTAGTTCGTCAAAAGAAAATGAATTTAAATAATGTGAATTAGAAGATACATCTTGCTCTTCAAAAGCCATGAAATACATCACCTTCGGATTTGAGGGGTGACTTTCACTTAATTGCACATCTTTGATTTGTTTGCCAATAGTTGAGTTTTCTTTCTCACAAGGCTTCTTAATCTCCTTTTCTTTCTTCTTGTTTCCATAGATTACTTCTAGTTTATCCCATATTTCCCTTGGCACTTCCACATGAGAAATGTAATACCCGAATTTTTAATAACCTGAAGTTAAGAATAAATAAAGGAATAAATTGAAAAATACCAGAAGCTGGCGGCTTATATTGGAAGAAATGGGAAAGCCAGAAACAGAACTGGACATGGTTGAGATCCAATTTTGGTTCAATTAGGATAGAACCAATTGGTTCCTTAGTTGGAAACATAACAATTAGAATTGGATGGTACTCATCAAGTTGGTAATAGCGGGGGAAGGGCTGTAAATAGCTGGGGATGGCTTCCCATGGATGATTTTCTTCCTAGTTCTGATTCATTTCCCTCCTTCTTCATCTTCTTTGGTCGCTCAAAAAATTAGTAGCCATGGAAGGTTTAACATGGAGCAGACTTCATGAGTATGAACCTGGAAAAGTAGGGAAACCAGGAAGAGGGTAAGGTTCTTAACACTTTTGTGTACGTAAGATAAAGTTAATAACATCATAACTATTTTGAGGGTTCTGCATATTTTTGGAAAATGAATTTAAGTTAAGAATATGAAGTATAACCCATGGTGTTTGGTTGGAATGCTTAGTTGTTTGATCGCCTCCGGACATACTAATGCCTAGAGTGTGAATACTGTAATAAAATATAGAAAGACAAGGCGATATCTGCAAGTATACGAGTCGAGTTGTAATACAATTTTATAATGAAGTAGGTAAATAGTCCGAGGATCGTACCCAAGGGAGGAGAGTGCCGGATCAATTCTAAGTGCCAGATCAATTCTAACCTAAACATTAAAAGATCTAATTAATACTTTTAAATTAGTTATAATACAAAAAATATGAAATAAATGATTTTTAGGGTTTTATAATAATAGTAATAAAAACAAAATAACATAAAAGGATGAAATTCAAGAGATTAAAAAGGGAAAATAAATCAAATTTGATTGTGGGTGATTAGCTCGCTTTGGTAATCTCCATCAATTGTCATTTTCGGTTCCTCGTCAATCAACTAGTTACTACCATAGTAGGATTTTTCGATCTTCCGCTAACATAACGTGTCAACAAGAACTACTTATCTTCCAACCTCAAGCTCAAATTGGCTTGGGATTAAGGTGTTCATAGACAGGAAATATCAATTTTGGGTTAATTCCCACCTTGATGACTTCATGGGGTTGTCAGTCTTAGGGTTTTTTTCACGTTCTTCCTTTCTCAAAGAGCTGATCCATTGAGTAACCTTACAAAACAGTTAACAGATCATACCTCCACTCGCTAATCCCCCATAGAGGGATTTGTTCCTCATGGCTTCCATAGACAATATATAATCGATGTAAGCTTGCTAATTAAATCGACAAGATAGAGTAAATAGAAGAGTCTGAATGTATTAAAATTAAGTATGAATTCATAAAGTTTGATTGCTTCCACAATTCAGGTCTCTTGAAATCAACAAGAACAATTGACATAAATCTAAAACCCTAAGAAAGAAGGAAAGCTAAACTAAATTTACTTGAAAGAATCTAGGCTAAAAAAATGATGTCCATAACAAGTGACAAATAAGCCTATTTATAGCCTACAGGTGGCAGTCGTCCTTAACCTTAGGTTAGCTTACGTTCCCAAGCTTAAAGTTTGATTGTGTAGACCAAAATGCCCCTATTTCGTGTGTTGCTTCCGTCATAGAGTCCATGTTGCGACACACCAGGACTTATGTTGTGACAAAGAAATCAATATACTCCTTTACAGCTATCTTCAGGGGTATGTCGCGACACCCTCAGTCTTTGTCGTGCAATCGAAGGTAGTCTTGAGTTTTCTCCATTTTGCTCCCTATGTTGCGATACCAAGTCATCTGTGTTGCAACATAGCAACTAGTATCCATTTAGTTCTATAACACCCCTTACCCGAGATCGTTGCTGGAGTTGAGCATGGGGCGTTACTTGACTTAACTTATTAGTTCGGGGCATAAAAATTTGCTTTTAAAATTTATTTCACTGTTCACCATAATGCTGTGCACCTACGTAGTAGTCACTAATTTAACTATAACTCGAGTTACAAAACTTGAAATTTAGATACATAAATTTTCTCTGAAACTAGAATCATATATTATCTTACCATAAAATTTTCAGAATTTTTGGTTTAGTCAATTAGTACAGTTTATTCATTAAAATCTCCCTTGTTTCACTACCTGATGATTCTGACCTTTATTCACTAAAAATAAATTTTCTCATCGTATGATTTTCATATAGTGTTCTCACTTGTTTCTACAGAAAATAGACTCACTAAGGAATCTAGAAATATAAATTATAACTCATAATTATTTTTTTACAATTTTTAATTATTTTCTAAATTCAGAATAGGGGACTCCAAAAACCATTTTGACCCTGTCTAACTAAAATTCATATATCTCAGAATATAAAATTCTTTTACCCATACCGTTATTTTTCTATGAAAATAGACTCGATACGCTTTAATTATATATATCATTAACACTTTAATTCATTTTATACTATCCTTGGTGATTTTTCAAAGTCACGTCACTGTTGCTGTCCCAAAACTGTTTCATTGCAAATTTTTACTCTTTCATATTTTCTAGGTATAAACTATCACCTATGCTTTCATAACACCATACATGTTCTTAATTAGCCATTTCAATAGCTAACCATTAGTCATATCATATAAACACACTCAAAATGACTAAGTCTCTATACATGCCATAGCTTTACATGTTTCGAAATCACATAATACCGAGATGTCTGTAGATAGTGTGAGACGAACTCTGACATCCTTGTGATCCTCGAACTGACTTGGCGATACTATAGAAATAAGGAAAATAAAGAAAGTAAGCATAAAGCTTAGTAAGTTTACAAGTAAATAAATAACAACATTTATCATAAATAATCATACTCATAAATTTCATCAAACATTACAATCTTTACTCGCTTCTTTACTTACCCACTTGTTTACTTACTTGCTTACTTAAATAACTCATGATTTTAACTTACTCCTCCCTTGCTGAAATTTCTTTCTCAACTGATAACTGAGATATTCTCAATCCTTATAACTCACCTGAATTTATTATTATGCTTTTATCTAAACTTTCATGTCACATGGTCTATTTACTAGCTCGTTGAATCACTTGGAATACTAAGGATACTCGGGTCTCCTATCTGATAATACATGCCAAAGCTATGTCCCAGACATAGTCTTACATGGGATGTTTTCTGTACTGCCAATGCCATATCCCAGATATGGTCTTACATGAGAGTTCTCATATCGGTGCCCATGTCATGTCCCAGACATGGTCTTACAGGGGACCTCTCATCTCGGCACCAATGCCATGTCCCAGACATGGTCTTATGGGGGACCTCTCATCTCAGCACCAATGCCATGTAAAATTCTCTGTCATCTCATACTTGAGTCAACATTAAATAATTTCATGAAGTAAATACATAATTGCTGGAAAATAAAAATATTAATAATAATTATTTAAATATTGTATTTATTTACTGTAAACTTACCTCGGTACAAAATATGGCCAAATCTATCAACTTAGTCTTCAGCCTTTTTCTTTCCTCGGTCGAACTCAGGATTTCATTCTTCTTGATCTATACTAGCAAATTTATCTTATTTAATACTCACATTCATCAAAACAATCCTTGACTCGAACTTTGGAAAAATTATGATTTTGCCCATAAACTTTGCATAATTACACTTTTTCCCCAAAGCTCGGAAATTAAACTTCATCCCTTATTATTATGTTTAATGACATGATGAACATTTTTCCCTTCTATGGCAACATCAAATTCCCACTCTAACACTTATGAACATTAGGTCTTTTTACCGATTATGTCGTTTTACTTGTTTTCACTTAAAATCGCTTAGCAAAAGTTGTTTAACATAATTCCAAGCTTCATATTCTACCATAAAACATCAAAATAAACACATTTCACCTAAGGGTATTTTTCCAAATATGAACCCTAGGTTAAATTATTGCTAGAATAAGCTAAATTAAGTTACTAGGGCTTCAAAAACGTAAAGAACATTAAAAGCGGGGCTTGGAATCACTTACTATGGAGCTTGGAAGCTTGAAGACCCTAACTATGGCTTCCCCCCTTGCTAATTTCGGCCAAATGAAGAAGATGACCGCAATTTGCCATCTTTTTCCCTTTTAATTCATTTTTATTACCAAATTACCAAAATGTCCCTAACTTAAAAATTTCCTATTTCACTTATCTCATGTCCATTTTTGTCCATAACTTAACCAATGGTCTAATTATGAAATAAAGACCTCCAATATAAAATTTCATAACAATTGGACACCTCTAACATGTAGAACTCAACTTTTGCACTTTTTACAAATTAGTCCTTTTGACTAAATTGAGTGCCCAAACGTCGAAATTTTCACGAAATCATTCCGTGAAACTGTAGGCCATAAAAATATAGTAAAAATAATTTTTTCCTCATTGGATTTGTGGTCCCGAAACCACTGTTCTGACTAGGCCCAAAATCGGGATGTTACAAGTGCACCTTCTAATGGTCTTCTGCACACTCGCAAAGTGCGTCAACTCACCCCTAACCAATGGTCTAATTACCATATAAAGACCTCCAATATAAAATTTCATAACAATTGGACACCTCTAACATGTAGAACTCAACGTTTACCCTTTTTACAATTTAGTCTTTTTGACTAAATTGAGTGACCAAACGTCGAAATTTTTGAACGAAATTTTCACGAAATCATTCCGTGAAATTGTAGGCCATAAAAATATAGTAACAATAAATTTTTCCTCATCAGATTTTTGGTCCCAAAACCACTGTTCTGACTAGGCCCTAAATATAATGTTACAAGTGCACCTTCTAATGGTCTCCTACACACTCACAAAGTGCGTTAGCTCACCCTTAGGCCTCATTCGGCCTCTAAGGTCAATAAAAGACTCATTTTCACATTTTATTGAATGTAAATAAAACTATGAAAACTTAACTTTACATAACGAAAATGCTTATATTCAAGCTCCTTAAATGTGAAAACTAGTTGAATCTGCTAAACCAAATTACGACATATCAAACTCCTCCACACTTAAGTTATTGCTTGTCCTCAAGCAACATAAACAGAAACAATAAATAAAAGCACCGACCCTTGAGCAAATATCATATAGGTATTGACTTCGAAGCATATGACTTAGGCATTTTATGCTTACTAAAAACTTTAACATGTTGAGTAATTGACCTACCATTCTTGATCACAAACATCTAAGTTTAGTATGTTACAAAATATACAAGTATTAAGGGTCTCACCTATAGGGATCCATCAATAAATTATACAAGTACTTTGATTATCCGAGCAGAATACAAATAGTCGTTTATGCATATATTTACTATGATGTCCATTCGTGTATAAGGATATTTAGGTTACATAGGACTTTTCAACTTGTAACTTTCTAAGGCTTAAGACAGGTATGAAACTCAATGATATAAAGCATCAAGAAGGTTACAAATACGAAAATAGTTTGACACAACGCATTGGTCCCTATTCTTCCCCCCTTATTGACCCTTACCCGCTCACCGCCTTATTTCTCCAACTCTCACCTTCCTTGTCTCTCTATATATAAGAAGCCATAGCATGACATAGTAACTACGACTAGCCTTACAAGTTTTTGTGCATTAAAAATGAGATTTTCTTTCTTTTGTGATTGTGCCACTTTTCTCTTTTTCAATACATCTCACTAATGAATGTTTTTTTGCTGGTTTAGTACATCTTCTACTCGTACAAATTTTCATTTTGGATTTTTCTTTTTGTTTCGCACATTAGGCTAACTTATAGTTCCTATATCACACCAATCTTTCCTATTTCACTCTAGTTTTACAAAACTTCACCGTGATGTACTACTTAACCCTCAATACGTAAGGCCAAAAGTCTATAGTCGTGAGATGCAGGACCAAAGAAAAAGGGCAAATACAAATTAACATTTTCAGGCTCAATATCTATAATGAGGTTCATCAAAAAGTGTCAACATGTTAAAAAATTTGTACGAAAGGGGAAGTACAAATAGGTCAGCTTTTTGGCTCTGGATGTGTTTCAAACAATGTCTTAGGTCATCCCTAAATATCTCAACATGCACAAACTTAATGAACCAAAAAAATACAAATTCAATCATTTATCCTTTGTACTAGCATGTTTGTTTCCTTGTATTTTCTATATCACTTGGTACAGTTGATTACTTAATGTCTATTTATAGTGTAACATATAGAACTTTAGTAGTCTAATAATAAAAAATTTTAAATCCCCTACCATCATGCCAAATTTATTTGTAAACACAAACAACCTATGTACAAGCTCTTAACAAAATCACTTGTATTTTTACAAGCTCTAGCACACCAAGGAGAAGAAAAAAATCAAAGAAAAACGTAGAAATTGAAAATACATAAGTTTTCTATGTTAGCCCCTACACTTTAGTTGACACATTGTCCTTAATGTGTAGCCCATAAATAGATAAGGAAAGATGTTACCCGATTGATTGTGGTCGCTCCAACTACTAATGGTAGGTGTTTCCTCCTTTGATCGTGTTAAGCTCGAATTATTTGTGTCTCCTTCGTGTTGGGTTCCTACATAGAAACTGAAACAAAATGCAATAATAAATAAACTACTATGAGTCCTACTCCTACAAGGTTAAAATTAAAAGTATCCAAATATTATTACAAGTTTTCCTAAAAATAAAAATGTTCAATCATCCTCTTCAAAATCTATCTCATCACTTTTTTCATCCTCCTCGATATCTTGCCCTTCTTCTTTTTGTTCCATATTAGTTGGCCCAAACATGTCAGGTGTATAATTGGGGACACGGATGTTGTTTTGCTTAGTAAATTCTTGAAAAATTTGTCTTGATTCTTGCATCCACTGAATCATCCAATCTAGCTTTGAATGATTACTCTCACCAACTTCTCGTTGAGCTTGTGTCAACCTCAAGGATGAAGCTAGTGTAGCTATTGCTATTTGCTGTCGCTTATTCCAATCTTTTATATGTTTGGCTCGTAACTCAATGTATTGTTACAACAACGTGTCCCTAATGATACTTTTAGAAGTTTTCAACGACTGCTCAGTGGATGTCATAGGTACACCCGCATTTTTCCATAAGGCTTTCACTAGATGGGAATAGAAAACTCCCACCTTCTGGCCACTAATGCATCTCTTCATGTTTTGGTGGATCCATTTACCAATGCAGACCTGCTTTTTATACAAAATAGCATAGAGTAAAATTGCTCTAAAAGTATTAACATTATAAACATTTAAAGCATGTACTATTTGTGCGCAAAAAAAATGAATCCATACCTTAGCCTTACGAAACATAATTGCTTGATGAAAAGATATTAAAATATTGGTACCTGCGCGATATTTCCATTCACCCCTCCCTTCAATCAAAAGATTTATAATACTATCCATATCTATATCATGAAAATATTCTAGATCAGTTTCATCAAAAAAATCATTCTCATAGTATGAAGCATTATAAAAGTTGCAAAAAATTCAAGGGGTTTGTAACAACCCTAACCCATATCTGTCACCGAAAAAGGGTTACGGAGCATTACCAGAGGTTTCATTTCAAAACAATAAAAAATTTTAAACATTTTAATTCATATCATTAATCATAGCCAAACCAATCAATAGCACAAATACTATCCCTTATACGAGCCCTTGAGGCCCTAAAAGCACATTGAAACAAATAGGGACTAAATCGGAAACATATAGAATTTTTTAGAAAAAGATGAAAATTTTCAAACTGTAGGGTTCATATGGCCATGTGGCCATGCCATGTGATTCACACGACTGAGACACACGCCTGTGACTCAGGTCATACAGATATTCGAATTAGGGACACACAACTGTGTCCCAGCCCGTGTCCACGCCCGTGTAACTCTCTGACTTGGGTCACATGGCCAAGCCACACGCCCATGTGTCAGGCCGTGTACCCTTTGAAATGGCCTCACACGCCCGTGTGCCAAGCCGTGTGATAGGTCATGTAACAGCCTGGCTTGCAACCCTTTGTAAGCTACAGGGGACACACGCCCGTGTGTCACACACGGCTGTGACACACACCAGTGTCTCTGGCCGTATGGACAATCAATAGGCCATTTCCAAGCCATTTTTACCCATTAAAGCACATACTTACAATCAAATTTCCACATATAAACAAGCCTTCAAATTGCACTAAACATGCATAATCAAGCTATTCCAATTAGGTAAATAAGCATTCAACCAATATGGCCAAAGACACCTCAATCACAACATTTAAACATTTATAACCATATGCATAACTTAACCAAAACTTACCACTTTGTTGACATATCAAATTCACATCCACAAGTACCAAATTTACCATTTAACATTTAGCATCATAAGCCATTTATGCCAACTATGTTTTTTTATACCAAAATAACCATGTTCAACTTCCATCATCTAAGCATCATAAGGCCACATACATATATCAACATAACAACCTCTACAAGGCCAAATATATACATGCCATCTTTACACCATTACATCATTCAAAAATACCAAATTTACAAGCCAAAACATTATGGCTTCAACATTAACCAAAACACCTATACATGCCATTATAACCAAAACTTAGAAACACTAAAATCTACCAATTTAGTCGATGGATAGTTTGATATAACTCTAACAAGCTTCCAAACCGAACAAGCTTCTGGTTCACTATAAAACACAGAAAATAACACAGAGTAAGCATAAATGCTTAGAAAGTTCGTATAATATAAAACTCAACTTAACATTTCATCACATATTAAGTAAGCTAAACATCGCATAATCCAACCACACTTGGCCAAAGACACAGCATTTACACCAAACATGTTAGCCATATAAGCATATAACATAAACAATTTAATCATTGATGATCACAAGATCTAATCATGTATCATATGCATATATCATCTATCTCAACTTTCATTATACCATGTATTACCAATTCAAAGAAATTCACATGTGTTCATGTCTTAGTTCGTATCGAACTCTTACCATTCTCTTTCAAATCATGCCCGTTGAACCATTTAGAATACCGTTGGATACCCGGGATAGCTCATACATAGTGTGCTAACTCATATAACTGTAATCCATCAAAATTTGTACATGTATGCTCACACGTGTTGTGAATCAGAATGCTCACATGAGTTGTGAATCAGAATGCTCACACGAGTTGTGAAAATGGGCTTGCTCACACGAGCTGTGGGACAAAACGTACCTACACGATGATGCTCACATGAGTTGTGGAGTATCTGCAACACATGCCGGACCTCAGCCATCGGTAGGACATTCAAGACCAGCACCCGAATCATGTAAACCCTGATGACATGTCATTTGTATCCTACGAATTCTTAAGGTTCAAACGGGGATCGGTAGTCGACGTAACGTCATTGGATATGAAATCGTTATTTATATATGGCAGTCCATAATACATATATAATTCAATTAAAAGCACATAAATACAATATAATTTCACGAACTTACCTTGATAATTAAACGAAGATACGGAGACAATTATTCCAAAACTTTATCTTTGCCCCAATCTAAAGCCATACAAGGTTTGCCTTTATCTAAATGGATAAATTTAGCTCAATTTAATAATTATTTTATTCAAATTAACCCAAACTCATATTTTAGCAAAGTTATATTTTCCCCTATAATTTTGATTTCCTTTCAATTTAGTCCTTAGCTCAAAAAATGAAAATTCATGTAATTTTCCCAAAACCCACCATGGTCGAATTTCATATAGGTCCCTAGCAAGCCCTATATTTCATTTATTTCACAATTTCACCATGTATATTTTTCTAATTTTCAATTTAGTTCTTTTTTGGCAATTTCATCAAAAATCACTTAAAAAAAGTTGTTTATCTATCAACAACTAACCATTTTCTTCCATAAAACATGAAAAACAACCTATATTCATTCATGGAAAAACCCTAATCTTTTAACAGTGTTACAAATTAGTTCCCGGGCTAGCTAGATTAAGCTACAACGATCCCAAAAACATAGAAATCATTAAAAACGGGACAAACAATACCCACATGCAAGCAAAATAAGGTAGGCCGAATGTTCAAGCTTCCATGAATGCTTTTTACTTCAATATTTTGGTGGTGGTTCACAAAATTAATGAAGATGATACATTTCTTTTTGTTTTAATTTACTTATCAACTTATTTACTAAACTAACGTACTTTTAACCATTAAAAATTTCATAACTTGTGTCCATATTTGTCCATTCTATAAAAAATGGTATAATTACTACATAAAGACTCATACATTAAGGTTCTATAGCCATTTAAAATTTTAGCTACTAGAACTCTAATTTTGCACTTTATGCGATTTAGTCCTTTTTATCAAATTAAGCATGCAAACGGTAAAATTTATTAACGAAATTTTTATAAGGTAATACTAACATGCTGTAGACCTTAAAATAATAATAAAATAAATATTTTAACATCATATTTGTGGTCCTAAAACCACTATTCTGACTTCACTAAAAATGGGTTGTTACAACTCTCCCCTTAAAAGAATTTTCGTCCCTGAAAATCTTACCTAAAAGGAGGTTCAAATATTGTTTTCTCATAGCTTCCTCGGGTTCCCAGCTAGCTTTCTCTATCCTGTGACGTTGCCAAAGAACCTTTACTAAAGCTATGCTCTTAATTCTCAATTATTTAACCTCTCGAGCCAAAATTCTGATCGATTTTTTGTTGTATGACATATCAGGCTGAATCTCGACATCTGGCGATGAGATAACATGTGAAGGGTCAGATCGGTACCGTCGTAACATAGATACGTGAATTATATTATGAATCTTTTCTAACTCTGACGACAAAGCTAATCGATATGCTATTAGTCCGATTCTTTGAATAATCTCATACGTTTCGAAGAATTCCAGACTTAGCTTCCCTTTGCGACCGAAATGAAGAACTTTCTTATAGGGCGATACTTTCAAGAATACTCTATCGCCAACTTGAAATTCAATGTCTTTACGTTTAAGATCTGTATATGATTTATGTTGATCTAGAGTTTCTTTCAAACTATCTCGAATCATTTTTACGTTTTCTTCAGTCTCTCGCATCACATCAACCCCGTGAATCTTATTCCCACTAAGCTCAATCCAACACAATGGAGTCCAGCATTTACGACCATACAAAGCTTCATACGGTGCCATTTTTATGCTCGACTAATAACTGTTATTATACGCGAATTCAACTAAAAATAAATATTTCTCCCAGTTGCCTTCATTCTAACACACAACAACGAAGTATATCCTCGAATATCTGAATTACTCGCTTGGACTGATCATCAGTCTGAGGATGAAATGCAGTGCTAAAATGCAACCACGTACCTAGAGCTTCTTGTAACTTTCTCCAAAATCATGATATAAACCGCGGATATCTATCCAAAATTATAGAAACTGGTACCCTGTGTAATTTGACAATGTCATAAAAGGTATAACTTAGCTAATCTCACAAGGGAGTGATCTGTACGTACCGGAGTAAAATGTGTAGACTTCGTAAAACGATCAATGACAACCCAAATTGCATCTTTCTTTCTCGAAGATAGGGGTAAACCCGATATGAAGTCGATCATAACTTGCTCCAATTTCCATTTCGATATCATCATTGGATGTATGTTCCAATTCAACTGGAAAGTGACATGCTTTCCCAAAAATTAGTTGATACAGCGACATCCCTAATAGAGTTTTGTATGTTGTTAGCAATGCCCATAAAGTGTTATACAATCAGAAAGACTAATCTTTCCTCGAAGGGTTTACAACCTTCTCAAGAATGTTCTTAGTTTGTTGATTCGATACTTTGGCTTGTCCATTGGTTTGCGGATGATAAGTAGTAGCTATTCTATGATTAACTCCATATCTCTTCGGTGCGGTTGCCACTTGGTTGAAATGAAAGTGTGTACCCTAATCACTAATCAATGCATTTGGTGTGCCAAAGAAGGTGAGTATATGCTTGTGAAAAAAAGTTTAGCATTACATTATCCTTTGGGACTCGAACAGCTTGAACCAACTTCAAGATGTTGTCAACAGCTACTAATATATAAAGTTTTCCAAATAAATTTGGAAACGGTATCATAAAATTCATTCCCTAAACATCAAATAATTCAACTTCCATAATTGGTTGCTGCAACATTTCATTGCGTTGGAATATAGAACCGTGCGCTGACACCTATTGCATTGATTAACAAAATTGTAGGTGTCTTTGAATAATGTCAACCAGTAGAATCCTAATTGGAGATCTTTCGCAGTAGTTCTCATACCACTGAAATTACCTCTATTAGGAGCATCATGACAATGCTTCAGGATTGAAAGCATCTCCTCTTCTAGAACACAACGTCGAATGATGTTGTCATTGCATACCTTGAATAAATAAGACTCATTCTAATGATACGTCACTACGTCACGAAGAAATATTTCTTTTTTATGGCCTGTGACACCCAATGGGAGTTGCATCTACAGCAAATAACTTCTCATCTGGGAATGCATCGATAATTTGAATTATGTTTCCATCTTCACTGCCAACTTCCAATCGAGACAGATGGTCTGTAACTTGATTCTCTGAACCCTTACAGTATTTTATCTTGATGTCAAATTCTTGAAACAGTAATATCCAGTGTATCAGTCTTGGTTTGGCATCTCTTTTCGCAAAGAGATATTTCAATAGTGAGTGATTAGTGAATACGGTAACCATTGCGCTGACAAGATATGAATCAAACTTGTCGAAAGAAAAGACTACAACTAGCAATTCTTTCTCTGTGGTGGTATAATTGAGTTGAGTCTTTGTAAGAGTTTTTCTAGCATAATAGATAACGTGAAATATATTTGCTTTTATTTTTCCTAGAACTGCACCCACAGCAAAATCGCTTGCATCGCACATAACTTCAAAAGGTTGAGACCAATCTGGTGCAACAATAATGGGTGCATTCACTAGCTACTTTTTTCACTGAACAAAGGCATCCAGACATGCATCGCCAAAGAAAAATTTTTTATTCTGTTCTAGTAATGAGCATAGGGGCTTTGAAATTTTTAACAAATTTCTAATAAACCTTCGATAAAACCCCGCATGTCCAAGAAAACTATAAATACCCCTCAATTTTGTTGGTGGAGGTAATTTCTCAATGATTTCCACCTTAGCTTTGTCTACTTGAATGCCTTGACTAGAGATGTGATGTCCTAACACAATGCCTTCAGTTGCGATGAAATGACATTTCTCCCAATTCAGGACAAGATGTGTGTCCTTACATCGCTTCAATACTTTATCTAAATTGTTAGTGCAATGATCAAAACCATTCTTATACACTGAGAAATCATCTATAAAAACCTATAAAGAGTCTTCGATCATATCTAAGAATATTTCCATCATGCACCTTTGAAATGTGGCTAGTGCGCTGCAAAGATCGAAAGGCATACGACGAAAAGCGAAAGTACCAAAGGGGCAGGTTAAGGTTGTTTTCTCCTGATCCTTTAGTGTAATAGCAATTTGATTGTATCCAGAATAGTTTTCTAAAAAGTAATAATAGGCCTGTCTAATAAGTCGATCCAGCATTTGGTCGATGAAAGGAAGTGGGAAGTGATCCTTCTTTGTCGCTGCATTCAATTTGTGATAATCCATACAAACTCACCATCTTGTGGGACTACGTGTAGGAATTAATTCGTCCTTATCATTGCGAACCACAGTGATGCCACTCTTTTTAGGCATGCATTGCACTGAACTTACCCAATTGCTATCAAAAATTGGGTAAATAATTCCAGCATCAAGCCATTTTATGATTTTCGTCTTGACAACTTCCTCCATCTTCTCGTTTAATCTTTTTTGCTATTCAATTGATTGCTTATCTTCATCTTCTAACTTGATCTTGTGTATGCAAAAAGAAGGACTAGTACCTTGAATATCGGTAAGTCTTATGGTTAGTTCACCTTTGTAAACATTAATAAGAGTTCGGCCAGTGGCTAAAAATGGTCGTCTCAAGATTATGGGAACCTCCTTGTCTGCCTCGCAGTCAAGTATGATAAAATCATCTAGAAAAGCAAATTTATCCAAATGAATTAAGAAATCTTAGATTTTCCCTTCAGGTTAAGCTAAAGATCGATCGGCTAGTTATAAAGTCACTGCAGTAGGTTTCATGTGACCAATTCCCAACTTTATGAAAGTAGATAGTGGCATTAGGTTAATGCTAGCTCCCAAGTCGCATAAAGCCTTACACAAATAATGGTTGTCAATTGAACATGGGATGGTAAAGCTCCTAGGATCTTTCAATTTAGGGGGCAACTTGTTTGTCAAAACAACACTACAGCCTTTTGTGAGTGCAATACTTTCAATATCAGTGAGCTTTTTCTTCTTGGACAAGAAGTCTTTCATAAATTTCCCATAACTTAGAATTTGAACTAGAGCGTCTACTAAAGAAATGTTAATCTGCGATTGCTTCAGTGTGTCCAAGAGTTGCTAATACTGCTTGTCATACCCATTCTTCTTGAATCTTTGTGGGAAAGGTAAAGGTAGAGATATATCTACTTGTGCCAACACCTTTGATTACGTCAACAGTTTCGAAGGTTGGACATTAGGCATATGAGTGACAATTTGCGGAACTTCTTTTTCTGATTCATCAACAAATTCATTAGATTCAATCTTCTCACCAGTAATCACGCCAGACTAGGATTTTACCACTCCTAAGAGTGATAACCTTACAATATTCTTTCCCCCCTCAGACTAGGATTTCATGTCACTAGGTAATGAGTCTAGTGGTTGAGTATTCAGATTTGAACCAAGTTGTCCCAACTATGCCTCCAATACTCGAATGAAAGATGAATTCCCTTGTACAATAGCTTTCGTACGAGTAATATGCTCCCACATTAACACCTCAAGAGTTGCTAACAGGTCAGAAGTTAAAGCTTGAGTGTACAGTTGCGGTCGATGTCCTTGAACATTCTGATTCGGTATTGAAGAGTGTTATGGCTAAATTAGATTTTGGTGTGGATGTGTCTGGCCTTGTTGTGGATGCATCTGAGTTTGCTGATTGTAGTTCTGCTATTGTTGATTGCAATGCCCTTGTCTGGGATTATAATTGCCTTAAGTAGATCTATTCCCATATCTGAATGTCATAGCATCTTTTTCCAAAATTTTTAGTTCCCCAAAATTGTTGGTTGCATGCAGAGTTGTTGTAAGAGTTACCATAAGAATTGTTATAGAAGTTACTAATATAACAGGTATTCTCTTCTTGTTGTGGACAATCTTCATAGCTATGGTTGTCACTACAAATCTCACAACAAAAAGTAAGAGCATCAACTTGCTAAGCAACTTGTATAAGTGTAACGCCACTAGTCCCTTGCATATTTTTAATCATGTTTGTGAGAGAAGAAACTTGAGCAGTTAGTGCGGTTATTGCATCCAATTCAATAACTCTTGGAGTAGTTTTTGCTTGTGCAGCTCTAGAGGTAGGGGATTGATAATCATTCTAAGCAATTCTCTCAAGAATTCTCACAACATTATTATAAGTACAATCCAGAAGAGGTCCATTGGTTGATGCCTCAACAAGATTGCTTATATGTGAATTCAGCCCATTATAAAAAATCTTAATTTGTGATTGTGGTTGAATACCATGCATAGGACAATTTCGAAGTAAAGATTTATAACGTTCCTATATGGTGTGAAGATTTTCATCATCCAACTGATTGATAAGCAATAATATCATTTTGAAGACGAGCATTCATTGTCAACGGGTTAAATCACAAAACAAACTGTGTTGCTAGTGCATCTCAAGAACTAATTGGTCCGATAGCCCAAAAAACCAAGTATAGGCTCTTCCCTATAAGGAAAAAAGAAATAATTGCATCTTCAAGGCATCATCAGGAACGTCTTGTTGACTAAAGGAAGCACAGATCAATAAAAAGGATTTAAGATGTTCTCTCGCATCTTCATGTGGCAGTCCAGCATATTGTTTGTTAGAACTCAGCATTTGAAAAATTACTGGCTTGAGTTCAAAATTCCCAGTTTGGATTGCTGGCCTAACAACTGCTGATTGTAAATCATCTAAGACAGGTACTACAAAATCTCGTATAGTCCTATTTTGTATACGAGCATCTTGTGACAAAAATTGGTTATTAACATTTTACTGTTGCATCGGGGGTATGGCTACATTATTTCCTGGTAGAGCCATATTTCTTTGTTCTTGAAGTATACTCTGAATAGTCCTTTCAATTTCTGGATCAAAATAGACAAGAAAATCTGATTTGCTTCGGGTCATAAAACACCTAAATTGAAGTTAAAGAAATAGCAACAAAGAAAAACCAGTTAGTGAATACTAAATATTATATAAGGAAAATAAAGTGCAATAATAAAAATAATAATAAACAACAAACAAACATCATCCCTAGCAACGGTGCCAAAAACTTGATCGGCTGTTTAATGTCACAGCAACAATGTGCCCACAATCGATGCAAGTATAGTAGGCAAACGTGAATCTGACTGATATCGATCCCACAGGGATGGTTGTCTTTTGTCTATTAATGTCGGTGCAATAACTAGATGTAAATGAGATAAATTGTGAGGATAGTTGTCGATGCAATAACTTGAAAATAATAAAATAAAATATGATAATGATAAACTAGGATCCCCAACATGAATCTTCAGCAGAATACTAAGTGCTCACAAGATATAAAAGGATAGGTGATTGTCGAGGCAATAAAATTCAATGTATATCTTACCCATCATTACTCCTCTATTTAATTTGAGACTTAAACAAGCAGATTAACCCTACCTTCCGATGATGGCAACATGAAACTATTAAGAACAAGTGGACTAAATTCCTCTAATCCTCACTCAACTTCCGTTATAATGGTTGTTGGCCCGAACTGTCACTGCACTTTCTAGTGTCAGTGACTGCAATAACACTTCCGTGTTAAGAAACATTCAAACCTCAAGATTAAACAATAAAAGCAAGATAGAATAATATAACATTTAACCAAGAATTTATGTGTACTTGCATACAAATAGAAAACAAAGAGTAATCACCAGCATTTAGAAAGAAATAAGAAAGAATCGAGTGGAGAATACTATTCCTAGACAACTAAGGATTCCCTAAGTTATAAAATACAGTTTACTAAACTAAAAATGCTGAAATATATGCTAAGGATAACTAAATGGGAAGAATTTAACCAATAAGTAAGGAGGAAAACCTATGTTCTTTCTAGTGTTATCATTACGACTACATGTTTAGCACACTTCGTGTGAGCTTTCCCACGTATTCGATGCTATTCTGAATGGTTCAACGGGCATTAAAAGGAAAGGAATGGTAAGGATTTAAATAAATTATGTCAAGAATTTATGAAAAGGAATGAAAATGAAATTTTCAATGAAATCCTGTTTATGTACATGAAATTGATGATTTCAAGTGATGTTGTTCATGTATAATTACCTATCTTATGTTAATTCAAGTGAATTATGAGTTGATGCACTAACATATGTCATTGATGATGCTTAGGCTTGTGCTAAGCTTATGTTCGGCTTGTATCATGTTTAAAATTAATGTTATGCATTGAAATGGTAAGTGATGCTCATGTTTTATGAACTTACTAAGAATTATATGCCTACGTAGTTTTTTCCCATGTTTTATAGATAATCGGAAGCTCGTCGGAGATCTATCACACTATCTAGCGATTATCTCGGTAGTTTTTGATGTTTTGGCCAAGGTTATGATGCATGAGGGAAATGGTAGAAATGATAATTTTATATTAACATGAAATAGGTTAAGTTATGGTATAATTTGAGATGGTTGGAATATGGCTAGATATGCATATGTTTAGGTATGCTTGATTGTTTGTGATTGAGGTGTCTTGTATGTCATGTTGGTTATATGATAATGGTCTATTGAATTGGTTGTTTTATGCATGTTTTAGTATGTTTATGATACCTTGGTCATGTGTGCAAATTGTGTTTAGGTACGAGCTAGAAATGGGTGATGGAAATGGCTTGATTCACCAATTTCATGTCCACATGCCCTAAGACACGGGCGTGTGTCTCAGCCGTGTGTGACACACGAAAATGTGACATGGTCGTATGACCCCTGTAGGTTTTAAAGGCATACAAGTCAGGCAGTTACACGGCCTGGCACACGGGCGTGTGAGGCCATTTCGAGAGTTGCATAGCCTACGTGTGACCCAACTTCGAAAGTTACATGGGCACGGGCACGGGCTGGGACATGACTGTGTGTCCCTATTTCAATTGTTACATGGCCTGAGACACAGACATGTGTCTCAGCCGTGTGAGTCACATGGCCTGGCCACACAGCCGTGTGACCCCTATAGTTCAATTTTTCTAACTTTTTCTTAAATGTTCCAAATGTTTCCAATTTAGCCCTGAACCGTTTCTAAAGTGTTTCTAAGGCCTCAAAGGCTCGATTAAGGGACAATATGCATGTATATCAATGATTTATATCATGTTTATGTTGAGAATCTGAAATGTATGTTTTAAAGTTATGTTTTTACGTTAACGCACCATGACCCTATTTCGGTGACGAATATGGGTTAGGGGTGTTACGTTTAGTGGTATCAGAGCTAAGGTTTAGTCAGTTCTCGGGCTAAACGAGCATGTATGAGTTTAGAAATACATGCCATTATATAGCCTATGATAGTGTGATAACTCTTAATGTAACACCTCGTACCCGAGACCGTTGCCGGAGTCGGACACGAGGGGTTCACAAACTAAATTCGCTTACTATCGCAGTCCATTTTAAAATTTTCCAGGCAGTTGGCTAACTGCGACACTGTCACCTTAAAAATCATATCTTGAGTTTCACAACTCGAAAATCAGTTTCGTAATTTTTCCCTGAAACTAGACTCATATGCCCATCTACATATTTTTTTCTAGAATTTTTGGTCAGGCTAATTAGTACAGTTTATTAGTCAAAGTCTCCCATGTTACAGAGATCGACTACACTGACCTTTGCGCATTACGACTTGGATATCTCCCTGCACAGAGCTTCAATACTGATGCCGTTTGTTTCTATAGAAACTAGACTCAGAGAGGAATCTATACATATATGTCATGACTCCTAATTATCTCTGGTTAATTTATAATGAATTTCCAAAGTCGGAACAGGGAATCCAGAAACCGTTATGGCCCTGTCTCACGAGAACCTGAATATCTCTTAACATACTGTCCATATGATCGTTTCGTTACTTTCTTATGAAAATAGATTCATCAGGGTTCGTTTACATAATTTATTCATTATTTAATTCCAATCCTACTATTTTTAGTGATTTTCCAAATCTACATCACTGCTGCTGCCAGCATCTGCCTTTAAGGTAGACTTTACCTATTTCATAGTTTCCATGATTCAACTAGCCCTTTTAGCATAAATAGCACAAATTATGATAGTGATTAACCATTCCATACCAAATGATTATAACATTATGCTCAAACATATATAAGCCATTTTCGCATGGCTATATACATTAACCAAAATATTCTTCCGCCACTAGTCTATTTTATACATGCCATAAGATAATCCAAAACATAGCAATACCAAACAGTGGATAGTGATAGTGTGACTAGTTGCTGACGATCCCCGAGCCTGTAGCTTCGCAATGAGATCTATAAAACAGAGGAAACAGAGTAAACGGAGTAAGCATTACAATGCTTAGTAAGTTTTAAGCAGTGTCAACAGGAAACAATCAAATTATAACATAGTTGTTCGTATTTTTTTCACTCTTCCTTCGGGTATACCATCCCTTTACCGAATATGCACATCTCATCATATACAATAGGCAGATAAACTTTCACATAAAAGTGAGCTCATGTGACATAGATATATCGTATGATTTCACATCACCTCTCACACTGATCCGATGTCACATAATCATAGGAATAGTCTCATAGATTGCTCTCGTATGCATCACATAACTACCTTATGATTTAGTGCAAATCAAGCTCACATATAAACTTGGAGTACATACCTGTTTAACCTTTCGCATTGAATATATTTATAAGCAATTCTTATTACGAAGTCTTACCCAGACATAATCTCCACACGAAGTTATCGGGTCTTACCCGGACAAAATTCCCACACGTAGTCATCGGGTCTTTAGAGCTCGGATATAGTACGAGCACGAAGCTTACGGACATTAATCAGTGATAATATTCTCGCATAAAGCCTGCGGGGTTTTAACCCGGATATAGTACTGACACAAATGCCCTTCGGGACTTATCACATTTATGCACTTTCACCTCCATCACGTTGGCCACTCGGCCCTGTCACATATATACACTTTCACATTCATCACATCGACCATTAGGCCTTATCACCTATATGCACTTTCACATTCATCACATCGGCCATTAGGCCTTATTACATATATACACTTTCACATTCATCACATCGGCTATTAGGCCTTATCACATATATACACTTTCACATTCATCACATCGGCTATTAGGCCTTATCACATATATATACACTTTCACATTCATCACATCGGCTATTAGGCCTTATCACATATATACACTTTCACATTCATCACATCGGCTATTAGGCCTTATCACATATATAAATTTTCTTACACGGTTTCTTTTATAAGAAACTAGACTCATTAAGCTTTAATTTCATAATTTATTCAGCCTCCCATTCAACTCCAACAATTTATGGTGATTTTCTAAATTCATGTTACTGCTGCTGTCCTGAGCAGGTTTATCACAATTTTACTCTTCTGACATATCCTTTTAGCACTTCATAATATCATATCCATTTGGCAACATATCATATCAATAACTTACCTATACTTCATAATAGCCATTAGGCTATATGCATAAAAAAATTTACAATAGAGTTATGATTCTTTTAATATGTGCTTAACATATCATACTCAATCACATTATAGGCTTTAATACTTAAAACTTACCTCGGTCGCTAATGTACGTCAATTCCGACTATTCGACCAATTTCCCTTTTTCCACGATCCGACTTTGTTTCCATAAGCTCTTGATGCTCAATCAACAATTTTTAACTTCAAATTTGCAAACAGCAATGTCATCACTTTACATAACAGAAATTAAATTTCATTACTTAAACTATCCACGACAATCACCTTCCGAGCACCTTAATTTTCTTCAAGCTAAACCACCTCATAGTATACATATACACATTCGGCTAATTATAAAACAGATCAGCACTCATAACCGAATCATTGACTAAAATCACATTCGGTAATATGCTTTTAAATAATTTCAATATTTATTAACATCTAAAACTAATTTGCTTGGGGTGCCATGAATTATTCAAATCGGCCGAATATCATTGAATCTCTAAAATCATGCTTATAACCCCTTGGCCGAGTTTCACATTTCAAAGCCACATATATATATTATTCAAAGTATTTAACAACACTTAAAAATCCAAAACCATAAAACTCAATTCATATAACACCAAACTCAATGCTAAATCACCCTAGGCACATTCGGCACTAGCACAAGCACACACACATTTAACTTTTCTAAAATTCAACTTTAACAAGCTTCCTATGCTTCCATGATAAAAACCGAATGCTCATCTTACCACCAACATGCATATTTAATTATCTCAAGCCTCTCTTAATCAATTTTATTCATAATAGCATGAACTCAACAATCCATTACTCATACAAAACAACATAACCGAAAACCTTACTCATTCCAAAAATTCAAATCTCAACTTGGTCACAAAAATAACTTGATATCTCACCAACACAACATCAACACCAAGCAAGAATGATGCATCCATGGCCGAGTGTCATTTCCATCACATAGCAAGATTTAGACCATGGGCTAGGTAGAACTCAAGCTAACAACTAAAACATGCATGCATCTCATGGAACATCATCAAACATACCTTAGCCTAGTTACATGCATGGCCGAACCTCTTCAATCTTTCTTCTTCCTTCCTCCTTAAAATTTTCGGCCAAGGATGAACCAAAGGATGAACACTTTTTTTTTGTTTTTCTTTCCTTCAACTCACTGCAAGGGGGGGGGACAATCACACATATCCTTTTTTTTTTTGTTTCTCATCCTACTAACATTAATATTTTATTGCCCATGCTCTTTATTTTATTGTTTCCTCCCATGATGCACCAACACAACATGTCTATGACATGTTTTGCCCATCACCCTTTGTCCATCCTAATGTCATGGCCGGCCACTACAAGATGGGGGGGGGGAAATTGACATGCAAGTCCCCCCTTTTCAACATGCACTAATAGGTCCTTATGTTTTGATCTATCACATTTCAAAAATGTCACACATAAGTCCTATTGACTAAATTCACATGAAATTTACTAAATCGAAGCTTAAAATTTTCACACATTTATTTAGACAATAAATATCATGTTCAAATAATTTGGTTACTCGGTTTAGCGGTCCCGAAACCGCTTTCCGACTAGGGTCAAATTAGGGGTGTCACAACTCTCCCCCCTTTAGGGATTTTCGTCCCCGAAAATTTCCACCGATGCATAGTTTAGGATAACATCCTCTTATTGAATTATATTCATATAAACATTAGCTCATCGATAGCAATTGTAATTCATTATTGATTTCGCATCGATCTATAAAATCATTTTCTTATCTTAAAACAAATACATAAACATTTCTACAGGTATGCACAAATATCTCATTTTCTTGATTTCATAAGCAATAATCACTTAACTTAATTCACAAATGCATTTCAAATACATATTAAGCACATATTAACATGTATAATTCACATCATCAACCCACATTTTCATTCATGAATAAGCTGTAACCTAACCGAAAGTACACATATACTCAAACATCCCAATAAATATCCTTTATAACTTTATCACATCTCAATATTCAACTTAACTCATTTCCAAAAGAAAAGTCAACTTCCACGTACCTGAACATTTAGTTCATTTAGCACATTCAATCATAGTTAACGTTACCCGTATACAGTCGAATAGGCATAAAGCCTAATATAATACACTGGCATGAGATTTATTCTAGCGCATAACTCGTATATCCAAAATTATCAACATTCATCAAAAATTCTTTCAAACTTTCGAATGTCGAAACTTAATCAAAATAATTTCTTGAACAAGATTAACAAAATAGTGTCCATTCAGCAATAGCACATATAGCTCTTACAATGCCATATCCTAGATATGGTCTTACATATTCTCACATATCGAGCCGATGCCATGTCCCAGACATGGTCTTACACACTATCTCAAATCAATGCCTTCGTCCCAGACGAGGTCTTACATGAATTCCACTTCACACACTTAGTGCCCACTGACCGATCTCGCACTCATAGTGCTCGGTTAAAGGAATTCGCACACACACAGTGCCTCTAATTATTCACACACATAGTGCTCTTATTCATTCGTAACACATTGAAATGACTTAACCAAGTCTATAAACATCATGTATGTACACTTGTAAACATATCATCTCATTTAAATTTGAATTCGTATAGTAATGAACACTTAAACTTTGCTCAAATTACCGGCACGAAGCCTACTAGGCACGAAGGCCCGAATACACGTCACCAGCATGATTGCTCTTCGGGACCTAGCCCGGATATAACACCAGCACGAATGCTCTTCGGGTTTAGCACGGATATATCACTAGCACGAATGCTCTTCGGAACTTAGTCCGGATACATCACTAGCACGAAT
Organism: Gossypium hirsutum; assembly: GCF_007990345.1. Classification (NCBI taxonomy): domain Eukaryota; kingdom Viridiplantae; phylum Streptophyta; class Magnoliopsida; order Malvales; family Malvaceae; genus Gossypium; species Gossypium hirsutum. The sequence goes on from NC_053449.1 coordinate 28,801,777, forward strand.
GCTCTTCGGAACTTAGTCCGGATATGGTCACTTAGCACAAAGCCTTCGGGACTTAGCCCGGGCATCATTCAAATAACCATGCACATTTAACAACAAATCATGGCACATTCGTATTTCATTTTCGTTAGCAAAACTCAAACACAAGACACTTATCATTCTTGCAATTTCGGCTCAATAGCCACACACAAAGAGCATGATTTTGATTTGCTTAAAACATGATCTAATCAAATCATAATTTAAGCTCTATTACTCAAGAACTTACCCCTTTCCGCTATCCGAAATCGACTCGGTAAGGTCGCACCCTTAATATAAATAATTGATAGAAACTATATATATATATAGTGGGTTCGCACACATAGTGCTTAATAATCAACCACGCACACTTAGTGCCATGTACTTTAAACTCGCACACTTAGTGCCATGCATTTCAAGCCCGCACACTTAGTGCCAATCTCACAACCGTGAACACTTATTGCCCGCACACTTAGTGCCAATCTCACAACCGTGAACACTTATTGCCCGCACACTTAGTGCTGAAAACCACTCACTCTATACGCTTCACTGCCTTTTTACATTCGACAATTTCGTCTCTACATACATATACACATATAGCAATACACATTAGTATATCATTTACATTACTTGAATACAAACACAACATACTTATCGACCATTCAACTTCCAGTTCCATAGCCACATACAAAAATCACATTTATAGTCATAACACTCCTTCAAAATTGCATCACTTATACCCTTACAATTCAATCCAAATCGAAATTCAAATACGAGTACATGATACGTACCTGATCAACTTAATAATTTAGGCATATCTAAATGAAGTTATATCGCAAATTCTCATAGTCAGAAGCTTGCTACAGCTCGATTGGGATCAAGATTCATTACAATACAGCAAACACATTTTAATTGCCAAAATCATCACACTATCATTTTATCACTTTATGGCATGTATAAATAGACTCACGCGTGCTACGTTAGTCCTAGAATCGACTAAACCGTAGCTCTAATACCAATAAAATTGTAACACCCCGTACCCGAGACCGTTGCCGGAGTCGGACACGAGGGGTTCACAGACTAAATTCGCTTACTATCACAGTCCATTTTAGAATTTTCCAGGCAGTTGGCTAACTGCGACACTGTCACCTTAAAAATCATATCTTGAGTTTCACAACTCGAAAATCAGTTTCGTAATTTTTCCCTGAAACTAGACTCATATGCCCATCTACATATTTTTTTCTAGAATTTTTGGTCGGGCCAATTAGTACAGTTTATTAGTCAAAGTCTCCCATGTTACAGGGATCGACTACACTGACCTTTGCGCATTACGACTTGGATATCTCCCTGCACAGAGCTTCAATACTGATGCCGTTAGTTTCTATAGAAACTAGACTCAGAGAGGAATCTATATATATATGTCATGACTCCTAATTATCTCTGGTTAATTTATAATTAATTTCCAAATTCGGAACAGGGAATCCAGAAACCGTTCTGACCCTGTCTCACAAGAACCTGAATATCTCTTAACATACTGTCCATATGATCGTTTCGTTACTTTTCTATGAAAATAGATTCATCAAGGTTAATTTAAATAATTTATTGATTATTTAATTCCAATCCTACTATTTTTAGTGATTTTCCAAATCTACATCACTGCTGCTGCCAGCATCTGCCTTTAAGGTAGACTTTACCTATTTCATAGTTTCCATGATTCAACTAGCCCTTTTAGCATAAATAGCACAATTATGATAGTGATTAACCATTCCATACCAAATGATTATAACATTATGCTCAAACATATATAAGCCATTTTCGCATGGCTATATACATTAACCAAAATATTCTTCCGCCACTAGTCTATTTTATACATGCCATAAGATAATCCAAAACATAGCAGTACCAAACAGTGGATAGTGATAGTGTGACTAGTTGCTGACGATCCCCGAGCCTGTAGCTTCGCAATGAGATCTATAAAACAGAGGAAACAGAGTAAACGGAGTAAGCATTACAATGCTTAGTAAGTTTTAAGCAGTGTCAACAGATAACAATCAAATTATAACATAGTTGTTCGTATTTTTATTTCACTCTTCCTTCGGGCATACCATCCCTTTACCGAATATGCACATCTCATCATATACAATAGGCAGATAAACTTTCACATAAAAGTGAGCTCATGTGACATAGATATATCGTATGATTTCACATCACCTCTCACACTGATCCGATGTCACATAATCATAGGAATGGTCTCATAGATTGCTTTCGTATGCATCACATAACTACCTTATGATTTAGTGCAAATCAAGCTCACATATAAACTTGGAGTACATACCTGTTTAACCTTTCGCATTGAATATATTTATAAGCAATTCTTATTACGAAGTCTTACCCGGACATAATCTCCACACGAAGTTATCGGGTCTTACCCAGACAAAATTCCCACACGTAGTCATCGGGTCTTTAGAGCTCGGATATAGTACGAGCACGAAGCTCACGGACATTAATCAGTGATAATATTCTCGCATAAAGCCTGCGGGGTTTTAACCCGAATATAGTACTGACACAAATGCCCTTCGGGACTTATCACATTTATGCACTTTCACATCCATCACGTTGGCCACTCGGCCCTGTCACATATATACACTTTCACATTCATCACATCGGCCATTAGGCCTTACCACATATATACACTTTCACATTCATCACATCGGCCATTAGGCCTTATTACATATATACACTTTCACATTCATCACATCGGCTATTAGGCCTTATCACATATATACACTTTCACATTCATCACATCGGCTATTAGGCCTTATCACATATATATACACTTTCACATTCATCACATCGGCCATTAGGCCTTATCACATATATACACTTTCACATTCATCACATCGGCTATTAGGCCTTATCACACATATACACTTTCACATTCATCACATCGGCCATTAGGTCTTATCACATATATACACTGTCTTGGCTGAATCTACATCTATCATTTTCCAATATCACATTTAGAATTCACGTATGGGTTTAATCAATAGCTTATGAGCAACTAGAAGAAGTTTATCAAGGTTTACAACACAATCTCAAATTCAGCACAAGCTGTTTTTCCTGAGCAATAGTCACTAAATCATTTATAACTGGAGCTACAAAACTCCAAATCACTTTCTGTTAATTTTTCCTGAATATAGACTCGTATATCTTCCATCCATAAATTTCTAGAATTTTAGGTTTGGCCAATCAATACCAGATTTTCTTAAAGTTTCCCCTGTTTCACTATTTGACTAATCTGACCACTCTTCACTACGAATCAGATTTCTCATTTTACAGAATTCAAAATGTGTTGTATTTGATTTCATTGAAACTAGACTCATTAAGGAGTCTAAGCATATAAATTTTATCTTATAACCATTTTTGTACAATTTATAATGATTTCTGAAAACGGAACAGAGGATTACAGTGTCATTCTGCACTGTCTCACACAACTTTAAATATCTCATTATTGGAAATAAATTTTCTTACACGGTTCTTTTATAAGAAACTAGACTCATTAAGCTTTAATTTCATAATTTATTCAGCCTCCCATTCAACTCCAACAATTTATGGTGATTTTCTAAATTCATGTTACTGCTGCTGTCCTGAGCAGGTTTATCACAATTTTACTCTTCTGACATATCCTTTTAGCACTTCATAATATCATATCCATTTGGCAACATATCATATCAATAACTTACCTATACTTCATAATAGCCATTAGGCTATATGCATAAAAAAATTTACAATAGAGTTATGATTCTTTTAATATGTGCTTAACATATCATACTCAATACATTATAGCTTAATACTTAAAACTTACCTCGATGCTAATGTAGTCAATTCCGACTATTCGACCAATTTCCCTTTTTCCCGATCCGACTTTGTTTCCATAGCTCTTGATGCCAATCAACAATTTTAACTTCAAATTTGCAAACAGCAATGTCATCACTTTACATAACAGAAATTAAATTTCATTACTTAAACTATCCACGACAATCACCTTCCGAGCACCTTAATTTTCTTCAAGCTAAACCACCTCATAGTATACATATACACATTCGGCTAATTATAAAACAAATCAGCACTCATAACCGAATCATTGACTAAAATCACATTCGGTAATATGCTTTTAAATAATTTCAATATTTATTAACATCTAAAACTAATTTGCTTGGGGTGCCATGAATTATTCAAATCGGCCGAATATCATTGAATCTCTAAAATCATGCTTATAACCACTTGGCCGAGTTTCACATTTCAAAGCCACATATATATATTATTCAAAGTATTAACAACACTTAAAATCCAAAACCATAAACTCAATTCATATACACCAAACTCAATGCTAATCACCCTAGGCACATTCCACAGCACAGCCACCAC